>NC_091287.1:92679031-92979031 GCF_032444005.1 Ranitomeya imitator | reverse complement strand
TGTCACTAGTCTGCTCTCTGTCTGGTGGAGGGGCTCGAGCTGTTACCAGGCTGCCTTCTGTCAGGTGGAGGGGCTGGAGTTGTCTACAGGTTGCCCTAGGTCAAGTGGAGGGGCTGGTGCTGTCACCAGGCTGCCCTAGGTCAGGTGAAGGAACTGGAGCTGTCACCAGGCTACCCTCTGTCAGGTCAAGGGGCTGGAGCTGTCACCAGGCTGCCCTCTGTTAGGTGGAGGGGCTGGAGCTGTCACCAGGCTGCCCTCTGTCAGGTGGATCGGCTGGAGCTGTCACCAGGCTGCCCTCTGTTAGGTGGAGGGGCTGGAGCTGTCACCAGGCTGCCCTCTGTCAGGTGGATCGGCTGGAGCTGTCACCAGGCTGCCCTCTGTTAGGTGGAGAGGCTGGAGCTGTCACTAGGCTACCCAATGTCAGGTGGAGGTGACGGAGCTGTCACCAGGCTGCCCTCTGTCAGGTGGAGGGGCTGGAGCTGTCACCAGGCTGCCCTCTGTCAGGTGGATCGGCTGGAGCTGTCATCAGGCTGCCCTCTGTTAGGTGGAGGGGCTGGCGCTGTCACCAGGCTGCCCTCTGTTAGGTGGAGGGGCTGGAGTGGTCACCAGGCTGCCCTCTGTCAGGTGGAGGAGCTGGCTCTGTCACCAGGCTGCCCTCTGTCAGGTGGAGGGGCTGGCGCTGTCATCAGGCTGCCCTCTGTCAGGTAGAGGGGCTGGCGCTGTCACCAGGCTGCCCTCTGTCAGGTGGAGGGGCTGGCGCTGTCACCAGGCTGCCCTCTGTCAGGTGGAGGAGCTGGCGCTGTCACCAGGCTGCCCTCTGTCAGGTGGAGGAGCTGGCGCTGTCACCAGGCTGCCCTCTGTCAGGTGGAGGAGCTGGCACTGTCACCAGGCTGCCCTCTGTCAGGTGGAGGGGCTGGAGCTGTCACCAGGCTGCCCTCTGTCAGGTGGAGGAGCTGGCGCTGTCACCAGGCTGCCCTCTGTCAGGTGGAGGGGCTGGAGCTGTCACCAGGCTGCCCTTTGTCAGGTGGAGGGGCTGGAGCTGTCATCAGGCTGCCCTCTGTCAGGTGGAGGGGCTGGAGCTGTCACAAGGCTGCCCTGTCAGGTGGAGGGGCTGGAGCTGTCACCAGGCTGCCCTCTGTCAGGTGGAGGGGCTGGAGCTGTCACCAGGCTGCCCTCTGTCAGGTGGAGGGGCTGGAGCTGTCACCAGGCTGCCCTCTGTCAGGTGGAGGAGCTGGCGCTGTCACCAGGCTGCCCTCTGTCAGGTGGAGGAGCTGGCGCTGTCACCAGGCTGCCCTCTGTCAGGTGGAGGGGCTGGAGCTGTCACCAGGCTGCCCTCTGTCAGGTGGAGGGGCTGACGCGGTCACCAGGCTGCTCTCTGTCAGGTGGAAGGACTGGAGCTGTCACCAGGCTACCCGAGTCTGTCACGTCAAGGGGCTGGAGCTGTCACCAGGCTGCCCTCTGTCAGGTGGAGGGGCTGGTGCTGTCACCAGGCTGCCCTAGGTCAGGTGAAAGAACTGGAGCTGTCACCAGGCTACCCTCTGTCAGGTCAAGGGGCTGGAGCTGTCACCAGGCTGCCCTCTGTCAGGTGGAGAGGCTGGAGCTGTCACCAGGCTGCCCTCTGTCAGGTGGAGGGGCTGGAGCTGTCACAAGGCTGCCCTCTGTCAGGTGGAGGGGCTGGAGCTGTCACAAGGCTGCCCTCTGTCAGGTGGAGGGGCTGGCGTTGCCACCAGGCTGCCCTCTGTTAGGTGGAGGGGCTGACGCTGTCACCAGGCTGCCCTCTGTCAGGTGGAAGGACTGGAGCTGTCACCAGGCTGCCCTCTGTCAGGTGGAGGGGCTGGAGCTGTCACCAGGCTACCCAATGTCAGGTGGAGGTGACGGAGCTGTCACCAGGCTGCCCTCTGTCAGGTGGAGCGGCTGGAGCTGTCACCAGGCTGCCCTCTGTTAGGTGGAGGGGCTGGAGCTGTCACCAGGCTGCCCTCTGTCAGGTGGATCGGCTGGAGCTGTCATCAGGCTGCCCTCTGTTAGGTGGAGGGGCTGGCGCTGTCACCAGGCTGCCCTCTGTTAGGTGGAGGGGCTGGAGCGGTCACCAGGCTGCCCTCTGTCAGGTGGAGGAGCTGGCTCTGTCACCAGGCTGCCCTCTGTCAGGTGGAGGGGCTGGCACTGTCATCAGGCTGCCCTCTGTCAGGTAGAGGGGCTGGCGCTGTCACCAGGCTGCCCTCTGTCAGGTGGAGGGGCTGGCGCTGTCACCAGGCTGCCCTCTGTCAGGTGGAGGAGCTGGCGCTGTCACCAGGCTGCCCTCTGTCAGGTGGAGGAGCTGGCGCTGTCACCAGGCTGCCCTCTGTCAGGTGGAGGAGCTGGCGCTGTCACCAGGCTGCCCTCTGTCAGGTGGAGGGGCTGGAGCTGTCACCAGGCTGCCCTCTGTCAGGTGGAGGAGCTGGCGCTGTCACCAGGCTGCCCTCTGTCAGGTGGAGGGGCTGGAGCTGTCACCAGGCTGCCCTTTGTCAGGTGGAGGGGCTGGAGCTGTCATCAGGCTGCCCTCTGTCAGGTGGAGGGGCTGGAGCTGTCACAAGGCTGCCCTGTCAGGTGGAGGGGCTGGAGCTGTCACCAGGCTGCCCTCTGTCAGGTGGAGGGGCTGGAGCTGTCACCAGGCTGCCCTCTGTCAGGTGGAGGGGCTGGAGCTGTCACCAGGCTGCCCTCTGTCAGGTGGAGGAGCTGGCGCTGTCACCAGGCTGCCCTGTCAGGTGGAGGAGCTGGCGCTGTCACCAGGCTGCCCTCTGTCAGGTGGAGGGGCTGGAGCTGTCACCAGGCTGCCCTCTGTCAGGTGGAGGGGCTGGAGCTGTCACCAGGCTGCCCTCTGTCAGGTGGAGGGGCTGACGCGGTCACCAGGCTGCTCTCTGTCAGGTGGAAGGACTGGAGCTGTCACCAGGCTACCCGAGTCTGTCACGTCAAGGGGCTGGAGCTGTCACCAGGCTGCCCTCTGTCAGGTGGAGGGGCTGGTGCTGTCACCAGGCTGCCCTAGGTCAGGTGAAGGAACTGGAGCTGTCACCAGGCTACCCTCTGTCAGGTCAAGGGGCTGGAGCTGTCACCAGGCTGCCCTCTGTCAGGTGGAGAGGCTGGAGCTGTCACCAGGCTGCCCTCTGTCAGGTGGAGGGGCTGGAGCTGTCACAAGGCTGCCCTCTGTCAGGTGGAGGGGCTGGAGCTGTCACTAGGCTACCCTCAGTCAGGTGGAGGGGCTGGAGCTGTCACAAGGCTGCCCTCTGTCAGGTGGAGGGGCTGGCGTTGCCACCAGGCTGCCCTCTGTTAGGTGGAGGGGCTGACGCTGTCACCAGGCTGCCCTCTGTCAGGTGGAAGGACTGGAGCTGTCACCAGGCTGCCCTCTGTCAGGTGGAGGGGCTGGAGCTGTCACCAGGCTGCCCTCTGTCAGGTGGAGGGGCTGGAGCTGTCACCAGGCTGCCCTCTGTCAGGTGGAAGGGCTGGAGCTGTCACCAGGCTACCCTCTGTCAGGTGGAGAGGCTGGTGCTGTCACCAGGCTGCCCTCTGTCAGGTGGAGGGGCTGGCGCTGTCACCAGGCTGCCCTCTGTCAGGTGGAGGGGCTGGAGCTGTCACCAGGCTGCCCTCTGTCAGGTGGAGGGGCTGGCGCTGTCACCAGGCTGCCCTCTGTCAGGTGGAAGGACTGGAGCTGTCACCAGGCTGCCCTCTGTCAGGTGGAGGGGCTGGAGCTGTCACCAGGCTGCTCTCTGTCAGGTGGAGGGGCTGGAGCTGTCACCAGGCTGCTCTCTGTCAGGTGGAGGGGCTGGAGCTGTCACCAGGCTGCCCTCTGTCAGGTGGAGGGGCTGGAGCTGTCACCAGGCTGCCCTCTGTCAGGTGGAGGGGCTGGAGCTGTCACCAGGCTGCTCTCTGTCAGGTGGAGGGGCTGGAGCTGTCACCAGGCTGCTCTCTGTCAGGTGGAGGGGCTGGAGCTGTCACCAGGCTGCTCTCTGTCAGGTGGAGGGGCTGGAGCTGTCACCAGGCTGCTCTCTGTCAGGTGGAGGGGCTGGAGCTGTCCGTCCAGCTGTGGAGGTTGCTGGGGTCCCTCCTCTGTCCCGGCTGCCCCCTCCTCTCAGCTGCTCCATACAGCCGCCTCCTCCGCTCCCGACGCCTGTACTGCCTCCTCCCCCTCTCGCTCCCTCCATCCCTCCCTCCTCCAGCACCGGCTGCCATCCTCCTCTCCCTCCATCTCTGTCCGGCTCCCCACTCTCAGCCCCACCGGGACCTCAATGACCACACCATGATGACAGGCATCGCTGCTGCCTCCTTCTTCTCCAATGCCTGCCGCTTCGGAGGCTGTGGACTCCACTTTACCACCCTGGCCGAGCTGATCGAGCACATCGAAGACAACCACATCGGTGAGTACCCCCGATCGGTGCACCCCCAGGTCTGGTGCACACCTCTCCCCCTGTGACCAGTGCAGGATGCCGGGGCTGCACTGGTGCATTGCTCCGGACACATGTGCGGCTCTCAGGGCTGCACACAACTGCCCGTTAGCTTGGCAGCTCTGTGCCGGGCACCCCGAGGAGTGTGCATGCAGGAGGTATGGAGCGAGTAGTGCCAGCCGCGGCCACGCAGCACATGCACTCACCTCGCACCGCTGGGCACCCTGTCTGCGCCCTGCTGAGGTGCAGGGTCCGCCCCCGTGGGTGGGGGGTTTACAGATGCTGCGGCCACCCCCGGGCCCCTGCCCTTGGTGGCAGCCATTAGTCTCGCTGCGTCCTGTCAGCTGTGTTGCTAGGTGTGGTGTGGTGGGTGCAGGGTGGCACCTCCTGTCATGTGTGCTGGCACCGTGCACAGTGTGCTGGGAGGAGCACACGGTGCCCCCTCTGCTGTCAGCCCTGAGGAGACCCTCACATGTGTGCAGCAGGGGCGGCTCTGCGCCGTGTAGCCGATGTGCGTGCCTGTGTCTAGGCCTGAGGAGGAGGAGTAGCGGGGGGTGTGTGCCCTGCTGCTGGGACCAGCACTGCTGCTGCTGGGCACCATGCTGGGCACTGGTCCTGTGCTGGTGCAGCTGTGCAGCCCCATACTGCAGAGGACCAGCACTAGACAGAGCTGTGCCCATGGCCAGGGCAATGCCAGCCTGAAACTCTCAGCCCTGCCTACAAGTAGGTGGTTCTCCCCTCACCCTGTGGTGTGCCTGCACTGAGTTGTACCCAGGGTGGTAGTGAGTGGTGGGACAGTGGGCATGGGTGGCATCCTGCTGCCAGTACAGTGATTGGTACAGTATGATCCCTGACTTACAAATACTGGGGTTCACCCAGAATGTACAGTACAAACCAAAAGTTTGGACACACCTTCTCAATTAAAGATTTTTCTGTGTTTTCATGACTATGAAAATTCTACATTCACACTGAAGGCATCAAAACTATGAATTAACACATGTGGAATTATATACTTAACAAAAAAGTGTGAAACAACTGAAATTATGTCTTATATTCTAGGACCTTCAAAGTAGCCACCTTTTGCTTTGATGACTGCTTTGCACACTCTTGGCATTCTCTTGATGAGATAGTCATCGGGAATGGTTTTCACTGCACAGGTGTGCCCTGTCAAGTTTAATAAGTGGGATTTCTTGCCTTATAAATGGGGTTGGGACCATCAGTTGTGTTGTGCAGAAGTCTGGTGGATACACAGCTTATAGTCCTACTGAATAGACTGTTAGCTGCTTTTTTCTTGCCATAATACAAATTCTAAGTAAAGAAAAACGAGTGGCCATCATTACTTTAAGAAATGAAGGTCAGTCAGTCTGAAAAATTGGGAAAACTTTGAAAGTGTCCCCAAGTGCAGTTGCAAAAACCATCAAGCGCTACAAAGAAACTGGCTCACATGAGGACCGCCACAGGAAAGGAAGACCAAGAGTCACCTCTACTTCTGAGGATAAGTTTATCCGAGTCACCAGCCTCAGAAATCGCAGGCTAACAGCAGCTCAGATTAGAGACCAGGTCAATGCCACACAGAGTTCTAGCAGCAGACACATCTCTACAACTGTTAAGAGGAGACTTTGTGCAGCAGGCCTTCATGGTAAAATAGCTGCTAGGAAACCACTGCTAAGGGCAGGCAACAAGCAGAAGAGACTTGTTATTGGCTAAAGAAGACAAGTAATGGACATTAGACCAGTGGAAATCTGTGCTTTGGTCTGATGAGTCCAAATTTGAGATCTTTGGTTCCAACCACCGTGTCTTTATGCGATGCAGAAAAGGTGAACGGATGGACTCTACATGCCTGGTTCCCACTGTGAAGCATGGAGGAGGAGGTGTGATGGTGTGGGGGTGCTTTGCTGGTGACACTGTTGGGGATTTATTCAAAATTGAAGGCATACTGAACCAGCATGGCTACCACAGTATCTTGCAGCGGCATGCTATTCCATCCGGTTTGCGTTTAGTTGGACCATCATTTATTTTTCAACAGGACAATGACCCCAAACATACCTCCAGGCAGTGTAAAGGCTATTTGACCAAGAAGGAGAGTGATGGGGTGCTACGCCAGATGACCTGGCCTCCACAGTCACCAGACCTGAACCCAATCGAGATGGTTTGAGGAGAACTGGACTGCAGAGTGAAGGCAAAAGTGCCAACAAGTGCTAAGCATCTCTGGGAACTCCTTCAAGATTGTTGGAAGACCATTCCCGGTGACTACCTCTTGAAGCTCATCAAGAGAATGCCAAGAGTGTGCAAAGCAGTCATCAAAGCAAAAGGTGGCTACTTTGAAGAACCTAGAATATAAGACATAATTTCAGTTGTTTCACACTTTTTTGTTAAGTATATAATTCCACATTATTATTATTATTATTTATTGTTATAGCGCCATTTATTCCATGGTGCTTTACATGTAAGGAGGGGTATACATAATAAAAACAGGTACAATAATATTAAACAATACAAGTCATAACTGGTACAGGAGGAGAGAGGACCCTGCCCACGAAGGCTCACAATCTACAAGGGATGGGTGAGAATACAGTAGGCGAGGGTAGAGCTGGTCATGCAGCGGTTTGGTCGATCGGTGGTTACTGCAGGTTATAGGCTTGTCGGAAGAGGTGGGTCTTCAGGCTCTTTTTGAAGGTTTCGATGGTAGGTGAGAGTCTGATATGTTGTGGTAGAGAGTTCCAGAGTAGGGATGATGCGCGAGAGAAATCTTGTATACGATTGTGGGAAGAGGGGATAAGAGGGGAATAGAGAAGGAGATCTTGTGAGGATCGGAGGTTGCGTGCAGGAAAGTACCGGGAGACGAGGTCACAGATGTATGGAGGAGGCAGGTTGTAGATGGCTTTGTATGTCATGGTTAGGGTTTTGTAGTGGAGTCTCTGGGCAATGGGGAGCCAGTGAAGGGATTGACAGAGGGGAGAAGCTGGGGAATAGCGGGGGGACAGGTGGATTAGTCGGGCAGCAGAGTTTAGAATAGATTGGAGGGGTGCGAGAGTGTTCGAGGGGAGGCCACAGAGCAGGAGGTTGCAGTAGTCAAGGCGAGAGATGATGAGGGCATGGACTAGGGTTTTTTCAGATTCTTGGTTGAGGAATGAACGGATTCGTGAAATATTTTTGAGTTGAAGTCGGCAGGAAGTGGAAAGGGCTTGGATATGTGGTTTGAAGGAGAGATCAGCGTCAAAGATTACCCCGAGGCAGCAAGCTTGTGGGACTGGGGAGAGTGGGCAGCCGTTTACTGTAATGGATAGGTTTCTTTGGGGGGTCACGTGAGATGGGGGAAAGATGATGAATTCTGTTTTGTCCATGTTAAGTTTCAGAAATCTAGCGGAGAAGAAGGATGAAATAGTGGACAGACATTGAGGGATTCTGGTTAGTAGGGAGGTGATATCTGGTCAAGAGATGTAGATCTGTGTGTCATCAGCATAGAGATGATACTGAAAGCCATGAGATTCTATGAGCTGTCCCAGGCCAAAGGTGTAAATGGAGAAGAGCAGGGGCCCTAGGACTGAACCTTGTGGGACTCCGACAGATAGGGGGCGAGGTGAGGAGGTGGTGTGTGAGTGGGAGACGCTGAATGTCCAGTCTGTTAGGTAGGATGAGATCCAGGATAGGGCCAAGTCTGTGATGCCAAGGGATGAGAGGGTCTGTAATAATAGGGAATGGTCCACTGTGTCAAAGGCAGCCGACAGGTCCAGGAGGAGGACAGAGTAGTGTCGCTTGCTCTTGGCGGTTAAGAGGTCATTGGTGACCTTAGTAAGGGCAGTTTCAGTGGAGTGGTGTGACCGGAAGCCAGATTGTAAGCAGTCGCAGAGGGAACAAGAAATGTTAATTCATAGTTTTGATGCCTTCAGTGTGAATGTACAATTTTCATAGTCATCAAAATACAGAAAAATCTTTAAATGAGAAGGTGTGTCCAAACTTTTGGTCTGTACTGTATGTTGAACATTGAGGATAAGCGGCTGCTTGGGTGCTGCCCATCCTGCTGGGGAATAGTGGACCGGACCCTCAGTGACTGGCAGGGTATTGTCATACACAAGGTATTGTCAAGGAACTCAGAGGTGGTCTCCACTAGGTTAAGTATAATTGTATGACAGGACCTCCGCCCGGGTTGGTGGGCACTAGGTAAAGTGTAATTGTATGACAGGACCTCTGCCCAGGTTGGTGGGCACTAGTTAAAGTGTAATTGTATGACAGGACCTCTGCCCAGGTTGTTGGGCACTAGGTAAAGTGTAATTGTATGACAGGACCTCCGCCCAGGTTGGTGGGCACTTGTGGAAGGCTGGTAAACTTCAAGGACAGGGACTACTGATTTCTAAATGAGGGGCAATATCATTTCCTGCAGTGTCTCGGGTTGATATGTGATAGAGGAGACTAATTGTGTCAGTCACACGTATCTACTATATAATTGTCTAAGGTTCACTTCCGTCTTTCTGTCCTTCCGTCTGTCACGGATATTCATTGGTAGCGGCCTCTGTCTGTCATGGAATCCAAGTCACTGATTGGTCTCGCCAGCTGCCTGTCATGGCTGCCACGACCAATCAGCGACGGCCACAGTCCGATTAGTCCCTCCCTACTCTCCTGCAGTCAGCGCTCACACAGGGTTAATGCCAGCGGTAACGGACCGCGTTATGCCGCGAGTAACTCACTCCGGTACCGCCGCTATTAACCCTGTGTGACCAAGTTTTTATTATTGATGCTGCCTATGCAGCATCAATAGTAAAAACATCTAATGTTAAAAATAATAAAAAAAAATAAAAAATCATTATATACTCACCTTTCGCGACGCTCCGGTGACCGCTCCATGCAAGCGGCAGGTTCCAGTGGCAAGGATGGTATGGGAGAAGGACCTGCCATGGCGTCACGGTCATGTGACCGCGACGTCATCACAGGGCCTGCGCGAGAAGGACCCGCCATGACGTCACGGTCATGTGACCGAACTACAAGGGGCCCTCAGAAGGTGAGTATATGTTTATTTTTTATTTTTTAACCTATGACATACGTGGCTGGGCAATATACTACGTAACTGGCCAATATACTACGTGGCTGGGCAATATACTACGTGGCTCTGTGCTATATACTACGTCGCTGTGCAATATACTACGTGGCTCTGTGCTATATACTACGTCGCTGTGCAATATACTACGTGGCTCTGTGCTGTATACTACATCACTGGGCAATATACTACATAACTGGGCAATATATTACGTGGCTGGGCAATATACTACGTGGCTGGGCAATATACTACGTGGCTGGGCAATACACTATGTGACTGGGCAATACACTATGTGACTGGGCAATACACTATGTGACTGGGTAATATACTACGTGGCTGGGCAATATACTACGTGGCTAGGCAATATACTGCGTGGCTGGGCAATATACTGCGTGGCTGGGCAATATACTACCGTGGGCTGTGCAATATACTACCGTGGGCTGTGCAATATACTACCGTGGGCTGTGCAATATTGTACCGTGGGCTGTGCAATATACTACGTGGGCTGTGCAATATACTACGTGACTGGGCAATATACTACGTGGGCTGTGCAATATACTACGTGGGCTGTGCAATATACTACGTGACTGGGCAATATACTACGTTGGCTGTGCAATATACTACGTGACTGGCCAATATACTGCGTGGGCTGTGCAATATACTGCGTGGGCTGTGCAATATACTACGTGACTGGGCAATATACTACGTGGACATGCATATTCTAGACTACCCGATGCGTTAGAATCGGGCCACCATCTAGTGTGACATAAAGGGCACTGTAATGGAACCCCACTGCCGATTAGAAAAGGCCATTACCGCTTTGTGACATGTCCGTGCTGCCCTACAGGTGCGTTCACTGGTGATTTTGGGCCCTTTTTTTGTGTGGGGCCTTAACTGTCCACTGTCTTCATTGTGGATCAATTGGTGAATAGATTACAGGTTCTCCAGTGAAATCTCACCATAGCATAGATGATAAGTAGTGATTAGCGAGTATACTCATTGCTCGGGTTTTCCCCAGCACGCTCGGGTGATCGAGTATTTGTTAGTGTTCGGAGATTAAGTTTTCATCACCGCAGCTGAATGATTTACAGCTACTAGCCAGCTTGATTACATGTGGGGATTCCCTAGCAACCATGCCACCCCCGCATGTACTCAGGCTGGCTAACAGCTGTAAATCATTCAGCTGCCACGATGAAAACTAAATCTCCGAGCAGTCATAAATACTCAGAGATCACATGAGCGTGCTCGGGAAAACCCGAGCAACGAGTACACTCGCTCATCACTAGTGATAAGTAATTGATCAGCGGCGATCTGACCTCTAGGACCCGAACCGATCGTCAGAAGAGGGACCTTCTATCCCTGTTAAGGCTATGTGCACACGTTACAGATTTGGGTGCAGAATTTTCGGCACAATATCTGTATCTCCTGGCAGAAAACGCAGGTGCAGATTTGATACTTTTTTTATGCGTATTTTGTGCGTTTTTGTTGCAGATTTGCTGCTGATTTTGCGCGGATTTGCTGCTGATTTTGTGTGGATTTCATGTGTTTTTTACCCCCGTGGATTTCTATAATGGAAGGGTGCAGAAAAGCTGCAGCTCCGCACAAAAGAAGTGACATGCTCCTTCTTTCAATGCGCTGCATTTTCCATTAGCACAGCATTTTTTTTGCATTGATTTACATTGTACTGTAAATCACTTTGCGGATCTGCAGCATTCCTGCGCGGAACGGAAAAAAACGCTGCGGATCAGCAATAAATCCGCAACATGTGCAGATAGCCTTAGAATGGAGTTGCAGTGCACTTGCTGGACCGCTGTTGCGTTCATTCGCTATGTGCTTGACGAGCGCTGCACTCAGCTTTTACCAGCAGTCCCTTGGAGAATGAATGGAGTAGCGTGCGGGTGTCCGACCTGCCACTCCTTTTGTAACAGAAATGAAAGCTCCCTGATCTGTCAATCGGTGTGGGTCCCAGCGGTAATACACCCACTTATCAGCAAGTTATTACCTATCAGGTACAAGTTTTCACTGGACAATCCCTTTAAAGGGAATGTGTCACCATCTTGACGCTGCCCTTTCTGCAGGCAGCATGACGTCGTGACCATCAGACTGACTTCTGCCTGTTATTTTTCTAACAGTTTTGGAGAAATTCACACTTACTAGATGCAGCTTTTACATGGTATTCATCACCTGAGGGGTTATGCCTGCCCCTCCACACCTGATTGACAACTTTCTCCTTATTAATAGGAGTAAGGAGAAACCTGTCAATCAGTGACTGAGGGGCGGGTTCAGCTCATGAACACAGATGACTCCTGGCTCACAAGCCCCGCAGCTAATAAAGTGTACATTTCCCCAAACCTACAGAAGTACGGTAAGTTGTGATTAGTGCAAAACCAACTTTATTACAATGAGCAAGAAGCTGTTGTTTCCTATCCACATGATTTGTGGGGGACCAACCAGTGAAACCCCACTTATGTGATTGATGCAGTGTTGGAGCATGGCCATTTAATTCATACTATTTGGGTGTGACCAGCGCCCCCATCTCTGCGGCAGAAAGGGCGGCGGCGTTGCAGCCTTGGCCATCAAGGATATGATCATTCCTATTAATTATTTCTTAAGGCGATATCTGATATCTAGATATTTAGTGGGTGCATAGGAACACAATACTGATTGGTTCCAGTGCCACTGAGTGTACTAGTGTGAACAAAGGGCACTGTTATGGGGACCAGGTTTGGACATTACTGCCTAATTATTTGTAATGAAATATGAGGAGAGTTTTAGGCCGGCCATTTGTTGGATGTCAGTCGAACGATCAGCCGATATCAGCACAGCCATCACTCCCATACACAGGAGCGCTCATTTGCCGGTAAGTAACGGGGCCATCACATTCATCTTTCTCATTTAGTTTTGTCCTCATAGTTTCAGAAGCTCTAATATTGAGGTATCATAATTAATCCTATTTTATATCGCCACCATCCTTGGCTTGGCATCCTTCGTGCCTCTGATGTTTACTAGGCCCTAATCACTAGGCATTATAAAGCGTCATGACTTCCGTCTTGTGGAGCCTAGTAAATGTGAAAGGTGTCCAGGATGCTGGGCTGACAGTGTGGGCACAGAAGTGAAGAATTCCCTGGTCTGACTGCCATAGAACTGTATTTGATACCAGACCAGAGCAATGCAAATATCTTTTCTCAACTCTTATTGAACCGCAAACATTGCTGTAGTTCAACGAAGGAGAGGTAGAAAGGAGCACTCACCATCCAGAAGAAATGTTCAGTCTTTATTGTGGCATAAAATGTATAGCAAGGTCTCACAGGATAACGTGGGTGTCACGAGACAACGGCCGTTTAGCGCTGCTGCGCTTCTACGGGTCTAAGGTAAGACTGGGGGGAGGGGAACTTTATGCGATCAGAACACTACAAAGTTACTGCCCCTACCCCAGCGTCAGCTGAGACAACCAGACACTTACTAATCAGATAAAATGAACAAACAGATTAAAAACAACACGTAACACCTAATGTATTGTAACACTTAATGAATGAACTATTTATACAGTACTATGGGAAGACTAAGAAGACTCTGCAGAGATGCTAATCTCCACAAGAGAAATTTCATCAATAGAAATGTATTGGATACGGTTAATCTGTATGAGTCAGTGAACACATGTGGATTTACCTGCGTTCAATAGAAGGCAGCACTTTGGACGCAGCAAACATGCGCTACATCTAAAGCGCTGCTAGCTCCGGGTCGTGGGTGTACGGCTTTCATGTAATTTCTCTTGTGGAGACTAGCATCTATGCAAGAGAAATTGACATGCTGCAGTCTGGAAAGACGCGCCACATGTCCATCTCCATAGGTGATCCACAGGCGCCTGGACGCATAGTGAATATGGGATTTCTTGAAATCCCATCCACTATGCTGTCACAGCTGACTGCTGCAGGTTTGACGCTGCATAAATGCGCAGTGTCAAACCCGAAGCAGTTCCTCTTCATGGGCACGTACCCTTAGAGGCCTGGCAGGCCTAGATCTCTGCAGGTCTGATAGATACTAGACACACTGAAGGTGCCAATCGCATACTTTAGCTGCTGTAGACTTCCTTCAAACGCTGCAGTGAAACTCTTCTGGCTTCACAATATTCACCGTCAGTGATGGCCGCACTGACCTCCTTTTATGCAGCATGGCATCCAGGAATGTCATTAGAATGGGAAACAACCACTAAGGGGGAATTAGGATTCATTATTGCCTTTATACTACAAAAGTGGCCTATAAAAATTGCAAATGTTGACATAAGCCTTAGGTCTAAGGGGTAAAGTTTCTCCTTGTGGAGAATGACATACTGGCTTGGGATGTCAATGTAAAGAGGCTTATTCACCGTGCAATGCTTCTCTGGGAAATGTAATATGCAAATTACCTCTTCAATGAGGAAGAGGACTTGAACCCTATAGCGCCACCTGTTGGAAGTAGCGATCCTACAAGTCACAATCAACCCTTCTAACGTGTCTTGCAATTTGAATTAGGATAAAAGTGAAATCAGAATCTCAATATACAGACACGGTGTTTCGGGGAATTGCCCCTCGTCAGTGCAAAGTATGAGAACTGATTTGGCTATGCAAGAGGCTCTGGACTGAGGTCTAAGGGGTAAGGTTTCTCCTTATAGAGAGTGAGGAGAATGACATACCGGCACTGGCATGCCAATGTAAGTGACATAAGCCTTATGTGTTCAAACTTTTGGCTGTTTTGTGATTCTCTCATATTTTTTTACAAAGTGACAAGTAACGTAAGTGAGGATTAGTGAGAGAAGACAGGAGCATGAGTTAATTATAGTGCAAATCCATGCAGGCTTAGATTTGTACCTCTTAATAAGTTTGTTATATTTTATTCCAGCGTGCTTTGGACTAGGACTAGCCTATAAATCACCTTCTTCCAGTAGGGGAGAATTTACCAAGATCAACGTTCAATACTGGCATTCTGTCTAAAGTGTGTGCGCGCACTGACGCCCCGATTCATCAAGATCTGTGATTTTACATGCTGGTC
Source organism: Ranitomeya imitator (assembly GCF_032444005.1). NCBI lineage: Eukaryota > Metazoa > Chordata > Amphibia > Anura > Dendrobatidae > Ranitomeya > Ranitomeya imitator. The sequence goes on along the minus strand of NC_091287.1, from coordinate 92,964,559 downwards.
TTGATGAGGGCAATAAATTGGGGGTTGTGGGGGTGCTGGCCGGACTGGAATGCTCCACTTCATCAAGTCAGGAGTAGGGTTGAGCGAAACGGGTCGTTCATTTTCAAAAGTCGCCGACTTTTGGCAAAGTCGGGTTTCATGAAACTCGATCCGACCCCTGTGCGGGGTCGGCCATGCGGTACGCGACTTTCGCGCCAAAGTCGCGTTTCAATGACGCGAAAAGCGCCATTTCTCAGCCAATGAAGGTAAACGCAGAGTGTGGGCAGCGTGATGACATAGGTCCTGGTCCCCACCATCTTAGAGAAGGGCATTGCAGTGATTGGCTTGCTGTCCGCGGCGTCACAGGGGCTATAAAGGGGCGTTCCCGCCGACCGCCATGTTACTGCTGCCGATCTGAGCTTAGGGAGAGGTTGCTGCCGCTTCGTCAGAAGCAGGGATAGCGTTAGGCAGGGTCCATTAACCACCAAACCGCTTGTGCTGTAGCGATTTCCACAGCCCAACACCACCTTCGGTGTGCAGGGACAGTGGAAGCTACTTTTTTTTTTTTTCCTCAGCGCTGTAGCTCATTGGGCTGCCCTAGAAGGCTCCCTGATAGCTGCATTGCTGTGTGTACGCCGCTGTGCAAACCAACTGCTTTTTTCAAAGCACAAATCCTCTTGTTCCTTCCTTTCTGCACAGCTATCTTGTTTGTTTGTCCACACTTTTTATTTAATTTGTGCATCAGTCCACTCCTTATTGCTGCCTGCCATACCTGGCTGAGATTACTGCAGGGAGATAGTAATTGAAGGACAGTTCCTTTTTTTTTTTTTTTTTTGTGGGAGATTAAGATTGGCATTTCTGCTAGAGTGCCATCCCTGTCTGTGTCATCTCTCACTCAGTGGGCCATAGAAAGCCTATTTATTTTTTTGCTTGATTTGGGTTCTAAAATCTACCTGAAAAAATCACTACATCAATCAGTGGGAGATAAATATTGGCCTCTGGGCTTGTGTGCCACTCCTTACTCCTGTGTGCGTCCTCTCTCACTCAGTGGGCCCTACAAAGCCTTTTTTTTTTAATTTGTTTTCTAAATTCTCCCTGAAACAATCATTTTATTTTATTTTGTTTCTAAATTCTTCCTGAAAAATTCATTTTTTTGTATTTTTTTTCTAAAGTCTCCCTGAAAAAAAAAAAAAATATCAAATCAGTGGGAGATTAATATTGCCCTTTCTGCTTGTGTGCCAGTCTTGACTCCTGGGTATGCCATCTCTCTCTCTCCAATTGTGGGCCATAGAAAGCCTATTAATTTTTTTGCTTGATTTGGGTTCCAAAATCTACCTGAAAAAATCACTAAATCAATCAGTGGGAGATAAATATTGGCCTTTGGGCTTGTGTGCCACTCCTGACTCCTGTGTGCGTCCTCTCTCACTCAGTGGGCCATAGAAAGCCTATTTTTTTTTTTATTTGTTTTCTAAATTCTCCCTGAAACAATCATTTCATTTTATTTGGTTTATAAATTCTTCCTTAAAAAATCATTTTTTTTTATTATTTTTTTTTTCTAAAGTCTCCCTTTTAAAAAAAAAAAAAACAAATCAGTGGGAGATTAATATTTACATTTGCGCTTCAGTGACAGTCCTGCGTGTGTGGCATCTCTCTCATTTGTTGCCACCAACAACAGAGTGTGTAACATTGTGCCTGATTTTCGTTGTGGTCTCACCCACCTGTAAAGGGGTAGCTAAATCATACTGAAGTTATAGCTCACCGTGTAAGTTGTGTGACAGCAACAAATACCATTAGTTTGGTAACGTTTTTAAAACAATGAGGAAGTCTGGTGGAAGAGGTCGTGGTCGGGGGCGTTCATTGTCAGCTGGTAATGAGGGTAGTGGTAGTGGTGGAGCATCAGGTGGTCGTGGGAAAAAAAATATTGCACCTAAGTCTGGAGCTGTGGAGCCAGGTTCGTCGTCTGGCTACACAAGGCCTCGAACGCTCCCTTTTCTGGGAGTAGGAAAACCGCTTTTAAAGCCGGAGCAGCAAGAGCAAGTTTTGGCTTATCTTGCTGACTCAGCCTCTAGCTCTTTTGCCTCCTCTCGTGAAACTGGTAAAAGTAAAAGCAGCGCGTCGTTAGTGGATGTTCACGGTCAGGGGCAAGTCGCTTCCTTGTCCTCTTCAGCAAAAACAACAACAGAGAAGAATGCAGCAGGCGACACAACGGGTTACTCCATGGAGCTCTTTACACATACCGTCCCTGGCTTAGAAAGTGAAGCAGTTAACAGTCCATGCCCATTACAAGTTGAATCTGACATGGAGTGCACTGATGCACAGCCACAGCCAGACTACTATGCTGGTCCTTTGACTCAGACCACAACATTGCCCTCGCAGGGTGCTGATCAAGAATCAGACCCTGATGAGACTATGTTGCCCCATCACGAACGCTATACCACCGACCGACACGGTGACACAGACGAAGTTGCACACGAGCTACAAGAAGAGGTAATAGATGACCCAGTTCTTGACCCCGATTGGCAGCCATTGGGGGAACCGGGTGCAGGCGGCAGCAGTTCTGAAGCGGAGGAGGAGGGGCCGCAGCAGGCATCAACATTGCAACAGGTTCCATCTGCCGGGCCCGTATCTTGCCCAAAACGCGTGGCAAAGTCAAAACCTGTTGGAGGACAGCGTGGCCATCCGGTTAAAGCTCAGTCTGCAATGACTGAAAAGGTATCCGATGCTAGAAAGAGTGCAGTCTGGCATTTTTTTAAACAACATCCAATTGATCAGCGCAAAGTCATCTGTCAAAAATGTTCAACTACCTTAAGCAGAGGGCAGAATCTGAAAAGTCTCAATACAAGTTGCATGCATAGACATTTAACCACCATGCATTTGCAAGCTTGGACTAACTACCAAACGTCCCTTAAGGTTGTAGCACCCTCGGCCAATGAAGCTAGTCATCAACGCAACATCCCTTCCGGCAGTGTAGGGCCACCATTTTCTGCACCACCTGCAGTATCTGTGCAGGTTTCTTTGCCAAGCCAGAGCAGTCAGGGTCAGGGAATCACCAGTTTCGTAGTAGGAAACACTGCATCTAGGGCACCGGCGGCAACAATACCATCTCCCACCGTCTCTTAGTCTGCCATGTCCACCGGCACCCCCGCTTGTTCCACGATCTCCAGCTCTCCAGTCCAGCTCACCCTACATGAGACTATGGTTAAAAAGGAAGTACTTAGCCTCGCATCCGCGTACACAGGGTTTGAACGCCCACATAGCTAGACTAATCTCGTTAGAGATGATGCCCTACCGGTTAGTTGAAAGCGAAGCTTTCAAAGCCCTGATGGACTACGCTGTACCACGCTACGAGCTACCCAGTCGACACTTTTTTTCCAGAAAAGCCATCCCAGCCCTCCACCAGCATGTTAAAGAGCGCATCGTCCATGCACTCAGGCAATCTGTGAGCACAAAGGTGCACCTGACAACAGATGCATGGACCAGTAGGCATGGCCAGGGACGTTACGTGTCCATCACGGCACACTGGGTAAATGTGGTGGATGCAGGGTCCACATGGGACAGCAAGTTTGGAACAGTTCTGCCTAGCCCACGGTCTAGGAAACAGTTGGCTGTAGCCGTTCGCACCCCCTCCTCCTCCTCCTCGTCCTCCTGCAGAAGCGAGACCTCGTCCACAGACCGCAGTCGCACAACCACTCCATCCGCAGCTGCCACTGTTGCACACCAGGTCTCCCATTATGGGGCAGCTACTGGCAAACGTCAGCAGGCTGTATTGGCTATGAAGTGTTTGGGCGACAACAGACACACCGCTGAAGTTCTGTCCGAGTTCTTGCAGAAAGAAACGCAGTCGTGGCTGGGCACTGTAGATCTTGAGGCAGGCAAGGTAGTGAGTGATAACGGAAGGAATTTCATGGCTGCCATCTCCCTTTCCCAACTGAAACACATTCCTTGCCTGGCTCACACCTTAAACCTGGTGGTGCAGTGCTTCCTGAAAAGTTATCCGGGGTTATCCGACCTGCTCCTCAAAGTGCGTGGACTTTGCTCACATATCCGCCGTTCGCCCGTACACTCCAGCCGTATGCAGACCTATCAGCGTTCTTTGAACCTTCCCCAGCATCGCCTAATCATAGACGTTGCAACAAGGTGGAACTCAACACTGCACATGCTTCAGAGACTGTGTGAACAGAGGCGGGCTGTTATGTTTTTGTGGGAGGATACACATACACGGGCAGGCAGTAGGATGGCAGACATGGAGTTGTCAGGTGTGCAGTGGTCGAAGATTCAAGACATGTGTCAAGTCCTTCAGTGTTTTGAGGAATGCACACGGCTGGTTAGTGCAGACAACGCCATAATAAGCATGAGCATCCCCCTAATGCGTCTGCTGATGCACAGTTTGACGCACATAAAGGATCAGGCGTCTGCAGCTGAGGAAGAGGAAAGCCTTGATGACAGTCAGCCATTGTCTGGCCAGGGCAGTGTACAGGACGAGGTAGCGGGCGAACAGGAGGAGGAGGACGAGGAGGATGATGGGGATGATTATATTTTTAATGAGGAAGCTTTTCCGGGGCCAGTGGAAATTGTTGGCGCGGCAAGGCCGGGATCTGGTTTTTGGAGGGACACAAGTGACGTGGATTTGCCTGAAACTGCCCCTCAACCAAGCACAACCACAGATTTGAGAACTGGAACTTTGGGCCACATGGCGGATTATGCCTTACGTATCCTCAAAAGGGACACACGCATAACAAAAATGATGAACGATGACGATTACTGGTTGGCCTGCCTCCTTGATCCTCGCTATAAAGGCAAATTGCAAAATATAATGCCACATGAGAACTTGGAACTAATATTAGCAACCAAACAATCAACTCTTGTTGACCGTTTGCTTCTGGCATTCCCTGCACACAGCGCCCGTGATCGTTCTAACACGAGCTGCAGGGGCCAGCAGACCAGAGGTGTTAGAGGGGCAGAAATCAGAAGTGGCGTTGGCCAGAGGGGTTTTCTGACCAGGTTGTGGAGTGATTTTGCTATGACCGCAGACAGGACAGGTACTGCAGCATCAATTCAAAGTGACAGGAGACAACATTTGTCCAGTATGGTTACTAACTATTTTTCATCCCTTATCGACGTTCTCCCTCAACCGTCATTCCCATTTGATTACTGGGCATCAAAATTAGACACCTGGCCAGAATTGGCAGAATATGCATAGCAGGAGCTTGCTTGCCCGGCAGCTAGTGTCCTATCAGAAAGAGTATTCAGTGCTGCAGGTTCAATACTAACAGAAAAAAGGACTCGTCTGGCTACCCAAAATGTAGATGATCTAACCTTCATTAAAATGAACCACAACTGGATTTCGAAATCTTTTGCCCCACCTTGCCCGGCTGACACCTAGCTTTCCTATGTAAAGGTCTTGCCTGTGGACTATTCTGAACGACTTTTCCAATCTCGTAATTTGCAGCACCTGATTGTCCAGCATCCGACATGTTAACACCTCCCTAAATGGCCAAAGTCCCCACACGGGGCCGTGGTATCGCCACTTGGCGCCAGCACCCGTGAGAGTACTGTTTGTCTGAAGAGGTGGGTGTGCCCGCTTTTGGTCGACGGCACTGCCACTAGGTCCCTCATAGTACAATAAAGTGTCTGGCGGTGGTGGTGCGCACCCAACGTCAGACACACCGTTGTAATATGAGGGGCCCTGGGCCTGTACCGCCGGCCACAAGGCAGTCCCCCCCCCCCAGGTCAAACAGTGCTCTACGACTTGCAAAATTTTCTCTCACAGCTCCACCAATGTTTAGTCTATGCGCTGACATCCTTCAATGCCTGGCACTGTCAATACCATTGTATTGACATTTTTCTTATGTTAGGCCTTCGAAGCCTGTCTGCGGTCACTCCTTCCACTAGGCCTCCACTGACCTGTCTACTGCTGCCCGTGTTCCCCTGGAACCAATTTTAAATTGCCTACAGCCAGCCCAATTTATTATGTTAGGGCTTCGAAGCCTGTCTGCGGTCCCTCCTTCCACTAGGCCTCCACTGACCTGTCTACTGCCGCCCGTGTTCCCCTGGAACCAATTTTAAATTGCCTACAGCCAGCCCAATTTATTATGTTAGGGCTTCGAAGCCTGTCTGCGGTCCCTCCTTCCACTAGGACTCCACTGACCTGTCTACTGCCGCCCGTGTTCCCCTGGAACCAATTTTAAATTGCCTACAGCCCAATTTTTGTTATGTTAGGCCTTCGAAGCCTGTCTGCGGCCCGTTCTTTCCACTACTACTACACTGACCTGGCTACTGCCGCCCATGTTCCCCTGGAACCAATTTTAAATTGCCTACAGCCAGCCCAATTTATTATGTTAGGGCTTCGAAGCCTGTCTGCGGTCCCTCCTTCCACTAGGCCTCCACTGACCTGTCTACTGCCGCCCGTGTTCCCCTGGAACCAATTTTAAATTGCCTACAGCCAGCCCAATTTATTATGTTAGGGCTTCGAAGCCTGTCTGCGGTCCCTCCTTCCACTAGGCCTCCACTGACCTGTCTACTGCTGCCCGTGTTCCCCTGGAACCAATTTTAAATTGCCTACAGCCAGCCCAATTTATTATGTTAGGGCTTCGAAGCCTGTCTGCGGTCCCTCCTTCCACTAGGCCTCCACTGACCTGTCTACTGCTGCCCGTGTACCCCTTGAACCAACATCAGAAAATATAAAAATAAGTATTTTGCTTATAAAAAAGAAAATACTGGAGAGATATCAAATGCAGACATTTTAACATTAAAAACAAACACATACAACAAAAATCTGGTACAGTACTAAAAATGGCCACCAGCTACAATAACTTTCTCCTGCAAGTAGTTAACTGAAAGTTTTTTTCAATTTAAAACACAGATATGGCATCCACCGAGTGTTGTCCTGTCGCGGCTTCTTTATATTATTGCCAAGAAGATGCAAAACAATGAAAATAATAAAATCATTATTTACCAAAAAAATAGAGTAAGTCAAAACCACATTGCAAATAAACATTCATTACAAATAAAGAAGCAGGGCGCGTCCGAGGGTGAGTATATACCTAATAAGAATATAATCACCCTCGGACGCGCCCTGCTTCTTTCCGACAGCCTTCCTTCCTAAGAATCAGCCCTTCCGTGGTGTAGAGAGAGGGTTTGTTACACTCCAAGGTGTTCCCCAGGTTGCCTTTCCTGAGCTTCGATCTTCATGCTCTCGTTTAGTAGTTGTCGGAAAGTAGGCTGCATTAGGCCTACAAATTGGGTATGGGGTGGAGAGAGATGGTGTGTTACACTCCAAGGTGTTCCCCAGGTTTCCTTGCCATTGCTTCGGTCTTCCGACTCTCGTTTAGTAGTTGTAGAAAACTACACTGCATTAGGCCTACAAAATGGGTATGGGGTGGAGAGAGATGGTGTGTTCCACTCCAAGGTGTTCTCCAGGTTGCCTTTCCTGAGCTTCTATCTTCAGGCTCTCGTTAAATTGTGGTTAAATGGAACAACTGCATTTGGCGTACTAGTTGGTTTGGGGCCTACTAACAGTGTCTGCCGCTCCTTGCTGTTCTCCTGGTTTCCTGTCCTGAAATTCCGTTTTCAGGCGCTCGTTAAGTAGTTGTTAATGTTAGACTGCATTTGGCCTACTAGTTGGGTTGGGGCCTTCTATCGGTGTCTGCCACTCCTTGCTGTTCTCCTCCACTGAACAAAGCTGTGCCGCCTGTTTACTACGGTTGCCAATTTTGAACTGCATTTCGACTACTTACTGATTTGGGCCTACTCTCTGTGTCAGCCTCTCATTCCAGTTGTCCTCCACTGCAATGCCCCCTGGTTATTCCTGCGTTACCAATTTTGAACTGCATTTAGCCAACTTTATTCTTTGGGCCTATATCTGTGTTTCCTCCTCATCCTGCCCATTGCCCAGCCAGTGATAGATGAGTCTGCTGGTACATTGACCCATAACGCAACATTCCCCGTGCACGCTACACAACAACATTTTGACCCTGCTGAAAGTCAGGTTGCTCTTCCCGCATACCATACCACCTTACACGGGGACAAAGAGGAAGGTGCAGATGAAAGTGCAGGTTCCTTCATCAGGTGGGGGGAGGAATACTAGTTGGCGACGTCACTGGCACAGGGCCTCTCATAGTACGCAAAAGTGTTGCTGCCGGTGGGAGGCGCCCCCGCCGTGCAAACACACCGCTGTACTTTGAGGGGCCCTGTGCCAGTGCCAATGTCAACGAGTGGGCCCCCCCTGCTTGCTCAGGTTCACAGCACTTGCAAAGTTGAAATACTTACCTCTCCCTGCTCCACTGCCGTGACGTGGTCCAGATTTCCTGGGCCCACTAATTACTTGAACCAGCCCTACCCACCACAACTTTAGCCAAATGACCCCCAATTTCAAATGCCTTCCAATTATTATAAGGTAAATTACGCTTGACAAGCTTCATTAAGAAGAATGGATGGTTTTGACATTAAAATGGGCACTCTAGGTGTTTTCCTGGCCCCCACTCACTGCCGACTATGCTGCCCCATTGACTTGCATTGGGTTTCGTGTTTCGGTCGATCCCGACTTTACGTTATAATCGGCCGATTTCACTCGACCCGACTTTTGAGATAGTCGGGTTTCGCGAAACCCAGCTCGACTCTAAAAAGGTCAAGGTCGCTCAACTCTAGTCAGGAGTAATCAGCCGCACTCACAGAAATTTCAGAAAGAATCAGTTTTTATTATTGCATGTATAGCCTTTCACCACAGTGTTTAGTAATATAATAGATGATGATGATATCACGATAATTTAGGTTACGTTTCCACCCAGCCTGGGTCTTTCTCAAACCTCGGTAAATCCAGCTGGGATGATAGTGTAGGGTAGCTGCTTATTTGAATAGAGTGATATATATTGTCCCAACAGGGGCATGACGATGGGTGTCCAGGGAGTCAGGTAGAGAGCGCACCGTGCGCTATCCGTGGTGATCATTATCATCATCATTACCACAGATAGCGCATGGAAAGATTAGATTATACCTACTATTTCTGCAAATTGTGAATCAAGTGTAATACCAGTACTCATTAGTGCTTCTTCACAGGGGCTTACCAGGGGATTCTCCTGTGGGCCAGTCTGAGCTTGTCCCCATCCCGCCTCAGCCCCCAGCTCTGGCAATTTCAGTGGAGCTGGGAAAAACTGTTGTGAAAAGTCAAAAAACTCCCAAGTTTGCACCAAAATTTAGCAACTTTTCAAAGCTTTTATGACACGTTCTTTTACTTAAAAACTTTGATGAATCGGGGCCAAAGTTTTTAAAGCGACTGAGAATATTTTAACAAATTGATTTGGGGAGGAAAGAGTATAATGAGACTTATTCCTGGGTATGACCCTGAATTTGGGAGTCCTTATGGTACTAATATAAAAGCTCTATTTTGCTGCATTTTATATAGGCCTTTCTTGGAGCCCTGGTTTAGGTGGTGCGGCACCGCTCCTGAATAATTTGTCAATATTTCATCTCATTCAATACCAAACCCTCTAGAGATGGAGGGCTCACTGTGTCTCACCCCCAAACCCCTCCTTCATTGGTATCATCAGAAGTTTTAGAAAATAACTTCACTAGTGGTAAGTTAAAGAGGACCTGTCATCAGGTCAGAAGTGTCCAGTGTTCACTCTTACATTATTCCTGCTGTGCCCGGAGTATTTTGTGTATTGTTGCTTTTAAATCCGCCATACAGTTTCAGAAACATGGACCCTTTTATTTAGTGATTATTTTTATAGTTTCTACCAAGGGGATGTGGCTCACAAGATAATAATGCAGAGCAGACTAAAGACACGTCTCCAGAGAATCCGTGAGCCACGCCTGCTTGATGAAACCCATAAAAATTAGCAGCAAATTAAAGGGCTCAAATCTCTGAAACTGTATGACAGACTTAAAAAAATATTTATATTTCTCAAGGGAGCAGTGGGAATAAAATACAAGCTAAAGCTAGCCACTGATTGTGGTTTGTCCTGATGAAGAGGCTCCATCTCCTCAAAACGCATTGTCGACTAAGGCTACTTTCACACTAGCGTCGTACTCGGCCCGTCGCAGTGCGTCGGGCCGACGTACCGACGCTAGCAGTGAATGCGCCGCACAACGGGGGCAGCAGATGCATTTTTCCAGCGCATCCGCTGCCCCATTGTGAGGTGCGGGGAGGTGGGGGTGAAGTTCCGGCCGCGCATGTGCGGTCGGAAATGGCAGACCGTCGACAGCAAAAAACGTTACATGTAGCGTTTTTTGCAGCAGACGGTCCGCCACAACACGGCGCAACCGTCGCGCGACGTGTGGCAAAGCGTCGCAATGCGAAGCTAATGCAAGTCAATGGAGAAAAAACGCATCCTGCAAGCACTTTTGCAGGATGCGTTTTTTTCTACAATACGACGCATAGCGACATGCAGTGCACGACGCTAGTGTGAAAGTAGCCTAAGGCCTCTTTCACACTTCCGTCTTTCAGCTCCCGTCACAATCCGTCGATTTTTGAGAATGCAGGATCCTGAAAAAAATTTGCATTTTCTCATAGACTTGTATTAGCGACGGATTGTGATGGATGGCCATCCATTTCATCCATCATGCACTGGATCCTGCGTAAAAAAAAACGGTCCGTCGGGCAGAGAAAATGTTCAGAGGAACGTTTTTTCTGCGCGTCGGAAAATCGGTCAGCGACGCATCCTGCGCTGCCCGTCACTGGCTACAATGGAAGCTTATGGGCGCAAGATGCGTCGCTGCCTGTGAAAAGCAGGAATCCAGCGACGGGTCCTGTTTTTTCAAACTGAGCAGGCGTGGAAGAATTTCCCATCAGGAAATTCTCTCTCGCTCGCTCTCTTTCTCTTTTTACTATTGATGCTGCTTATGCAGCTTCAATAGTAACAAGATATAATGTTAAATATAAAAAAAAATAAAAAATCGCAATATTCTCACCTACCGGCGTTCCCCTGCAGCGTCACCGATCCTCCCGGCAGCCAGCGTTACTTCCTAGTAAAACATTGCAAAATCTCGTGAGAAGTCGCGGTTTCGCGAGACCGCGACTTCTCATGAGATTTCACAATGTATTACTAGGAATGCTAGCTGCCAGGAGCATCGGTGCACGGGAACGCCGGTAGGTGAGAATACTGCAATTTTTTATTTTTTTAACCTGGTTTGTGTTGTGTATGCGTATTCGCAGCGGAAAACCGATGCAAAGACGCATACATAACAGGTGCACATAGCCTCGACGGGTCCGTCAGAAAGACGGGCCCAGTGCACACGTTTTCCACAATCTGCACAGGACCTGTCATTTCAACGTCTTGATGGATCCTGTGCAGATTTGGAAGACGGAAGTGTGAAAGAAGCCTAATAAAACCTGCATCTACACTCCATTTGGCTTCCTATTGTGTATCATATCTCTGGCAGCATGGCTTTACACCTACCTCTTCTTCGAGCATTTCTGTGAAATAAAAAAAAAAAAAAGCGTACTCAAAGGAAAAAGGAAGTAAGTGGTGGCATCTGGGGTATGATAGAATATAAGCTTATTGTTGCTATTGGAAGCCATAGATAATCTTTATTGGAAATCAGTTTGGAAATTAATTAGAAATATGGGCACTCGTTCTTGAGGGTGTTCTCCCTTTCTTCCCATGTCTTCCCTCCCACACTTTGAATATGTGTAAATTTTGTATTTTTCCTTTTGGCTCATAATGGCTGAGTTTAAGGGTTCGCTCACATTTGCATATAAATCTGTCTCATTCTCATCCAGGAGAGTGGGGTGATTTTTTTTCTCACTTATCATCCGCGTGCTGTCCATGTACAATCTGTTTTTTTCCAGCAACTATTAATCTTACAGGACCATTTACAGTTTCCTATGTTACCGAATTGTTGCTGAATTGTAATATATCCGTAAACATCCCATGTTATACTGATGGTATGGCATGCAATTTTTTTCTTTCACTGTCCGATTTTACAGCATGTTACGATTTTTTTTCTGATGCCGAATACAGCTGAGAAAAAATTTGCAAATCTGCACTCATTGAATAACTTTGTTTTAATCAGATTGCACTCATCCGATTGATACGCTAGTGTGAGCGAGCCCTAATAGGAATACAAAATTAATATATATAAATATGTGAGGGTCGATATGTATCCTCCAGGATGCGAGCAGAAGCATATTGAGGCTGTGGGAGTGCCATGTTGCAGTCACAGGCATAGCTGTGATTGCAGTGCAAAATAAAAGTAAGTTTGGTCTTGGACAAGCTATTTGTCCACGGCAGATTTAAGAAAACCCGGCATGGGCTTTTATTTTTGGTGAGAACTACAGGATGGTAGTGGGGCAGTATGCTCCCTCCAGGCCGGGCCTTACAAGTGGCCCATGGTCACAGATTCCATTTTAAAAAACCTTACAGTATACAGACAGGACAGCACAGGGTCACAGCTGATCGCAGCACAATAAATTTGTGATGCTTCTGCGACTTTCAGGAAGCCACTTCATACAGCTGCACCTCGAACACGAGCTGTCCGTGCACCAAACACCAACCAAGCAGACGTAACATCACAACCACTGCGCGGTTAATAGAAGACATTGTGTCTTACTGCACTAGTGCCTGGCAAGTGGTGGTATCCATGAGGCAATTATCATCATTTTACAGTGAATGCAGCTGATGTCTTCATATCAGAATTATGAACTGTAGACGGGGATCACTTACGGTTTTCCAATGTTTCCGTAAAACTTTTTGTCAGTCCGTGGATTTTGATAAGCCGTCCAGACAAAATAAAACGTCAAGTTGGCAACCCTACTGAAAATCCGCATATTCTTTAAAAATGTGCTTTTAGTTTTTCAGATGCAGTTTTTGCCGCTGTTTTATCCCATTTTACTCTGTGTGAATTTTGACTCTGGATCTGAGCAATTTTGACAAGGGCCGGATTGAGACAACTGGACACTTGGGCCAGAGCATCTCCAATATGGAGACCTTATGTGTTACTAGTATGCCGTGGCTAGTAACTATTACAGGTAGGCCCAGGAAGGACAAGGTCATGGGCACCCAGGACTCGTGTGCGGTGAAGGCTCACCCGTCTGGTGCCACAGAGCATCGCAGCTCGCTGTATTTACTTATTTGACATTCAGAACATACGATGGCAGAAAGCCATAAAGCAGACGGTGTTTGGTGTTCTTTCTATGATATGCCTGCTCTATTGAGTAAAACAGGAATGCATATAAATGTAAACAGGGCAGCAGAAAAGGAACAGCTTTATGCAGCTCCATATCCATGTCCACGACGTGAATAATTTATATCTGGCTGATAAGAAGTAAAAATATATTACAGCCGCTGCCACAAGAAATAAAACAAGCGTCGGAATTCAAGGCCTCATGTTCCAGATTTACACCAGAGCTTGGACCCGACGTTCTTGCCTCGCTTCTCGTACTATAACTCAGCTGTCAGGTTTGATCAATAATACAATATCTTAAACCTTAGACTTCAGCAAGAATTTTACAGGTATGGAGTGTTTTTATTTTTCGCGTTGATGTCCAGGAGCTTATTTTTAGCGCGTCACTCCTCTGATTAAATTCGGAACATTTTTGGGCTGTCCAATGAGCTGGCATAGATTTTTCATAGGATTATTGTAAACCACTCTGTATTTGACTGAGTCTTTTTTTTTCAAAGCTCCACTCACATTTAATGTTGGGGCCCACACTACAAATCACAACATTTCTGAGCAATTATGCAGTGTGCCAAGTTCTGCAACTTCCACGAGACCAAAGTATGTGATTTGCTTAGTTGCTGTCACTTGCAGACTTGCTTCGCATCAGCATGTGACAGCAACTACGCAAATCACATACTTGTAATCAAGTGACAACCGCTAAAGACGGCAAAAGAGAAAAATAAGACAGTGTGCAATTGTCAGGATTTGGCAATCTGTAGTCAGAGTGACTGCGCCAATTTATGTGGAGCACTGAAAACCCAAGTGTGCCAAGTGGTTTAACAACATTTTGAAAAATTGCGTTTGATTTTACCAAAAATTGCTGTGAATTTTTGTCCACATTTTATTAACATGTTTCACCTGTAAAACTGCATACAGTTTTTCTTGTGTGTTTTTGACCGCACTACACACTACAGCTTAGGCTACGTTCACATTTGCATTGTTGGGTGCAGCGTCGTCGACGCATGCGTCATGCGCCCCTATCTTTAACCCCTTCCCGACCCATGACGCCACGTAGGCGTCATGAAAGTCGGTGCCAATCCGACCCATGACGCCTATGCGGCGTCATGGAAAGATCGCGTCCCTGCAGGCCGGGTGAAAGGGTTAACTCCCATTTCTCCCGATCTGCAGGGACAGGGGGAGTGGTAGTTTAGCCCAGGGGGGGTGGCTTCACCCCCTCGTGGCTACGATCGCTCTGATTGGCTGTTGAAAGTGAAACTGCCAATCAGAGCGATTTGTAATATTTCACCTATTATAACGGGTGAAATATTACAATCCAGCCATGGCCGATGCTGAAATATCATCGGCCATGGCTGGAAATACTAATGTGCCCCCACCCCACCCCACCGATCGCCCCCGCAGCCCCCCGATCTGGCCGGTACACTGCTCCGGCTCCCCTCCGTCCAGTGCTCCGCTCCCCCCCGTGCTCTTGTCCGCTCCCCCCGTGCTCCAATCACCCCCCCGTGCTCCAATCACCCCCCCCTGCACTCCGATCCACCCCCCCCCGGTGCTCCGTTCCACCCCCCCGTGCTCCATTCCAGCCCCCCCGTGCTCCATTCCAGCCCCCCCGTGCTCCGTTCCACTCCTCCCGCGCTCCGATTCCCCCCCCCGTGCTCCGATCCCCCCCCCCGTGGTCCCCCCCCCACCCCATCATACTTACCGATCCAGCCGGGGTCCCGTCCGTCTTCTCCCTGGGCGCCGCCATCTTCCAAAATGGCGGGCGCATGTGCAGTGCGCCCGGCGAATCTGCCGGCCGGCAGATTCGTTCCAAAGTGCATTTTGATCACTGAGATAGATTATATCTCAGTGATCAAAATAAAAAAAAATAATAAATGACCCCCCCCCTTTGTCACCCCCATAGGTAGGGACAATAAAAAAATAAAGAAATTTTTTTTTCCCACTAATGTTAGAATAGGGTTAGGGGTAGGGTTAGGGCTAGGGCTAGGGTTAGGGCTAGGGGTAGGGTTAGGGTTTCGGTATGTGCACACATATTCTGGTCCTCTGCGGATTTTTCCGCTGCGGATTTGATAAATCCGCAGTGCTAAACCGCTGCGGATTTATGGCGGATTTACCGCGTTTTTTTCTGCGCATTTCACTGCGGTTTTACAACTGCGATTTTCTATTGGAGCAGTTGTAAAACCGCTGCGGAATCCGCACAAAAGAAGTGACATGCTGCGGAATGTAAACCGCTGCGTTTCCGTGCAGTTTTTCCGCAGCATGTGTACAGCGATTTTTGTTTCCCATAGGTTTACATTGAACTGTAAACTCATGGGAAACTGCTGCGGATCCGCAGCGTTTTCCGCAGCGTGTGCACATACTTTTAGAATTAGGCTATGTGCACACGGTGCGGATTTGGCTGCGGATTCGCAGCAGTGTTCCATCAGGTTTACAGTACCATGTAAACATATGAAAAACCAAATCCGCTGTGCCCATGGTGCGGAAAATACCGCGCGGAAACGCTGCGTTGTATTTTCCGCAGCATGTCAATTCTTTGTGCGGATTCCGCAGCGTTTTACACCTGTTCCTCAATAGGAATCCGCAGGTGAAATCCGCACAAAAAACACTGGAAATCCGCGGAAAATCCGCAGGTAAAACGCAGTGCCTTTTACCCGCGGATTTTTCAAAAATGGTGCGGAAATATCTCACACGAATCCGCAACGTGGGCACATAGCCTTAGGGTTAGGGTTGGAATTAGGGTTGTGGTTAGGGTTAGGGTTGTGGTTAGGGGTGTGTTGCGGTTAGGGTTGTGATTAGGGTTATGGCTACAGTTGGGATTAGAGTTAGGGGTGTGTTGGGGTTAGTGTTGGAGGTAGAATTGAGGGGTTACCACTGTTTAGGCACATCAGGGGTCTCCAAACGCAACATGGCGCCACCATTGATTCCAGCCAATCTCGTATTCAAAAAGTCAAATGGTGCTCCCTCACTTCCGAGCCCTGAAGTGTGCCCAAACAGTGGTTTACCCCCACATATGGGGTACCAGCATACTCAGGACAAACTGCGCAACAATTACTGGGGTCCAATTTCTCCTGTTACCCTTGTGAATCTAAAAAAATGCTTGCTAAAACATAATTTTTGAGGAAAGAAAAATGATTTTTTATTTTCACGGCTCTGCGTTGTAAACGTCTGTGAAGCACTTGGGGGTTCAAAGTGCTCACCACATATCTAGATAAGTTCCTTGGGGGGTCTAGTTTCTAAAATGGGGTCACTTGTGGGGGTTTCTACTGTTTAGGCACACCAGGGGCTCTGCAAACGCAACGTGACACCCGTAGACCATTCCATCAAAGTCTGCATTTCAAAAGTCACTACTTCACTTCTCAGCCCCGACGTGTGCCCAAACAGTGGTTTACCCCCACACATGGGGTATCAGCGTATTCAGGAGAAACTGGACAACAACTTTTGGGGTCCAATTTCTCCTGTAACCCTTGGGAAAATAAAAAATTCTGGGCTAAATAATTATTTTTGAGGAAAGAAAACGTATTTATTATTTTCACGGCTCTGCATTATAAACTTCTATGAAGCACTTGGGGGTTCAAAGTGCTCACCACACATCTAGATAAGTTCCTTTGGGGGTCTAGTTTCCAAAATGGGGTCACTTGTGGGGGGTTTCTACTGTTAAGCCACATCAGGGGCTCTGCAAACGCAACGTGACGCCCACAGAGCATTCCATCAAAGTCTGCATTTCAAAACGTCACTACTTCACTTCCGAGCCCCGGCATGTGCCCAAACAGTGATTTACCCCCACATATGGGGTATCAGCGTACTCAGGAGAAACTGGACAACAACTTTTGGGGTCAAATTTCTCCTGTTACCCTTGGGAAAATAAAAAATTGCAGGCTAAAAGATCATTTTTGAGAAAATAATTTTTTTTTTTTATTTTCATGGCTCTGCGTTATAAACTTCTGTGAAGCACTT
Organism: Ranitomeya imitator; assembly: GCF_032444005.1. NCBI lineage: Eukaryota > Metazoa > Chordata > Amphibia > Anura > Dendrobatidae > Ranitomeya > Ranitomeya imitator. The sequence goes on along the minus strand of NC_091287.1, from coordinate 92,947,513 downwards.
GGGGGTTCAAAGTCCTCACCACACATCTAGATTAGTTCCTTTGGGGGTCTAGTTTCCAAAATGGTGTCATTTCTGGGGGATCTCCAATGTTTAGGCACACAGGGGCTCTCCAAACGTGACATGGTGTCCGCTAATGATTGGAGCTAATTTTCCATTTAAAAAGCCAAATGGCGTGCCATCCCTTCCGAGCCCTGCCGTGCGCCCAAACAGTGGTTTACCCCCACATATGGGGTATCAGCATACTCAGGACAAACTGGACAACAATATTTGGGGTCCAATTTCTCCTATTATCCTTGGCAAAATAGGAAATTCCAGGCTAAAAAATCATTTTTGAGGAAAGAAAAATTATTTTTTATTTTCATGGCTCTGCGTTATAAACTTCTGTGAAGCACCTGGGGGTTTAAAGTGCTCACTAGGCATCTAAATAAGTTCCTTGGGGGGTCTAGTTTCCAAAATGGGGTCACTTGTGGGGGAGCGCCAATGTTTAGGCACACAGGAGCTATCCAAACGCGACATGGTGTCCGCTAACGATGGAAATAATTTTTCATTCAAAAAGTCAAATGGCGCTCCTTCCCTTCCGAGCCTTACCATGTGCCCAAACAGTGGTTTACCCCCACATGTGAGGTATTGGTGTACTCAGGAGAAATTGCCCAACACATTTTAGTATCCATTTTATCCTGATGCCCATGTGAAAATGAAAAAATTGAGGCTAAAAGAATTTTTTTGTGAAAAAAAAGTACTTTTTCATTTTTACGGATCAATTTGTGAAGCACCTGGGGGTTCAAAGTGCTCACTATGCATCTAGATAAGTTCCTTGGGATGTCTAGTTTCCAAAATGGGGTCACTTGTGGGGGAGCTCCAATTTCTAGGCACACGGGGGCTTTCCAAACGTGACATGGTGTCCGCTAAAGAGTGGAGCCAATTTTTGATTCAAAAAGTCAAATGGCGCTCCTTCCCTTCCAAGCCCTGCCGTGCGCCCAAACAGTGGTTTACCCCCACATATGAGGTATCGGCGTACTCAGGACAAATTGGACAACAACTTTCGTGGTTCAGTTTCTCCTTTTACCATTGGGAAAATAAAAAAATTGTTGCTAAAAGATAATTTTTGTGACTAAAAAGTTAAATGTTCATTTTTTCCTTCCATGTTGCTTCTGCTGCTGTGAAGCACCTGAAGGGTTAATAAACTTCTTGAATGTGGTTTTGAGTACCTTGAGGGGTGCAGTTTTTAGAATGGTGTCACTTTTGGGTATTTTCAGCCATATAGACCCCTCAAACTGACTTCAAATGTGAGGTGGTCCCTAAAAAAAATGGTTTTGTAAATTTCGTTGTAAAAATGACAAATCGCTGGTCAAATTTTAACCCTTATAACTTCCTAACAAAAAAAAATTTTGTTTCCAAAATTGTGCTGATGTAAAGTAAACATGTGGGAAATGTTATTTATTAACTATTTTGTGTCACATATCTCTCTGGTTTAACAGAATAAAAATTAAAAATGTGAAAATTGCGAAATTTTCAAAATTTTCGCCAAATTTCCGTTTTTATCACAAATAAACGCAGAATTTATTGACCTAAATTTACCACTAACATGAAGCCCAATATGTCACGAAAAAACAATCTCAGAACCGCTAGGATCCGTTGAAGCGTTCCTGAGTTATTACCTCATAAAGGGACACTGGTCAGAATTGCAAAAAACGGCAAGGTCTTTAAGGTCAAAATAGGCTGGGTCATGAAGGGGTTAATTAACATGGGGGGCGCATGGACATGCGCCGGTATGCGTTGTATTGCGTTTTACAATGCATGTGTCAATTTGACGCACCAGACAGGGCACGGACGACGCTACTTGTAGCGTTTTCCCTGCGCCAAAATTCATGAACATTACTAGTTTATGTCAACGCATGCGTCAAAAAAAAGCAGCGTTGTGTATATACGTTGTTGGTTGCGTTGACGACGCTGCGCCCAACAACGCAAATGTGATGTAGCCTTAGGTGCGTTATGTTGGTCATACATGGTGTAATGGTTAAATGGTTTCACTAGGATCTCAATCTTTTCTATCCATCAGTGTAGTCCAACATGTGGCACCACCATAATCAGCTGCTTGGCCATGGTGTTTATCTTGAGTGCATGTGGACTGTAATCCTGGACTGAAATGTAATCCTGGAAACCCAAATCAGTCCCTGGCTACTACTTACTTGCTATTTTACCATTCCTGTGGGGTTATTGAGCAGACTCAACCACTAAAAGTACATACGGTAGTCAACAAGTCTCTTTGCAATTTCATCACTCTTCTCATACAAAGGGAAGAAACAGAATTCCGTCAGACTTTTAGGTCCTGGTTCATCAAAATTGCCATTTTGTATCCCAGCTGGAGTAAGATGTGCCAAATTTGCCGTGAACCGGAGTATATTTCTGCTATAATTATCCCTACTTTTGACAAGCAAATTATAATACCGTAAATTTGTCTGGCCGCTGTAAGCTTTGCACACTTTTCAGAATGTTGACGGAAGTGGCGTAATATGGCAAAAGTAGCCACATTTTTGCACTGCTACACTCTGGGCAAACATTTTATGACATTTGCAACAGCTTTATGCCAGTTTTCTGCAGCAAAGTGTTTGATGAATCTGGGCCTATCTGTTTTCATTTGCGTTGTACATGTGGGCACAGCTTGTACACATTACATGGTGATTCATTTATTCGACTGCTAGGCTGCTGCGGGGGAAAAGTAGAGACAGGAGTGGCTAAAAGAACCAGACCTGTGATGAATAACTGATCCCTAGGCCTGCTTATAGTTGAAAAGGCGTTGTCTTTATGAGACTACCGTACCTTTTCTATTTAGGCACTCTATGTGCCGCTGAATAGTATCTCCATATGGTGCTGTATTATCAAGATAGTCTTCCATTAAAGGAATTTTCCATGAATTTGATTATTTTTTGCTCTGAGGCGAAGAATGTACAGGCAGCTAGGTACTAACTACCTGCTTGTTTTGCCTGGAGCTGATCTCTACCAGCTCAGCCTGGTAATGGACCACTCCTGCCAGCAATTCTACTGCTTCCGGTGATCTCACATCAACAGAAAAGCTTCTCTTCAGCTTTGCTCTGTAGACGGGGCATCTCTGCCGATGTCATGCTGATTGACAGCCACCTCTCCTGGCTATCTGAGGGCAGTTGGCTGTCAATCAGCATGACTTCATCAGTGATGCCCCATTGACAGAGGATCCGGAACGAAAGAAGCTGCTCTATTGACATGAGGTCAAACGAAGCAGCAGAATCACTATCAGGAGCAGTCCATGACCGCTTTGAGCTGGCAGAGATTAGTACCAGGCAGAACAAGCAAGTAGTTAGCAACTCTCTGCCTGTAAGTTCTTAGCCACATGGAAAGAAATAAGCATAGTTCTAGATAATCTCTTTAAAGCATTTTACAGGATCTGAATGAACAGAAAAAATCTCTGCCTTCCTAGTAAATGTTCATGTCCATGTCCACTATTATATGACTGCTTAGAAGGTGTAATTAGGTACTGTCCTTAGGTCTCAATCCAAAGTATAATTCTCTGCATCACTTCTGACTAATCACTATTTTATATTCATCTCAAATTGGAAAATACAACCCAAGTTACTTTTTTTAAATTTGAATCTGTAATGGAAAAAAAAAAGAAAACGTCTTTATAAATTGAAGTTCATTCTCCGCTTTTGAAGTTGAGCCATAATTTCAAATTCATTAAGTAGATTTCAGCCTTGTAACAATATTTATGTAAAATGAAGTTTTTCTTTTCGAGGTTATAAATAGATGTTTTATGGATTTCCACAACTAGAATTTCCCTCTATTCATAGCAAACCTTGATTGGGAGAGCCAAAACTTTTTATTTTATGTAGCTGTCAATCATATTGGTAAAATATTAGGTGTGAATTCCAAATCTGTATTAAGTGCCATTAAAAGTAAATATTGAGAAATAGGAGAAATGTTCTTTTATGCATCGTATAAGTTACGGTTATTTTCGGTTCCAGCTAGCAGTTAACCTCCTGTTAGATAGATTACACGTAGGTGATTAAGAAGCTGGTATATACATTTGGCAGTATAGCTCAACTTCTGATTAAAGGGAACCTGTCACCCCCCGGCGTTTTTAACTAAAAGAACCACCTTGTGCAGCACTAATGCTGCATTCTGTCAAGGTGGCTCTTTTATTTGGGGTCCCTCCCAACGCTGCAATATCTTTTTTTTTGCCCGCCATACCTGTAGTCTGTCCGGGGGCATGTATTTTCCCCCTGGACACAAACGCCTCCCAGCCTCACTTTGCCCCTCCGTGCGCCGCCTCCTGTGCCTTCTTTAACGTCCCCGACACCTGCGCTGTAAGTTCCTCTTTGGGCATGCGCAGTTTGCTCTGCCCTTCGACTCCCATCACATGATGGGAACTTACAGGGCAGGCGCCGTGGACGTTAATGAAGGCACAGGAGGCGGCGCCCTGTGCGCGGAGGGGCCGAGTGATGGTTGGGAGCGTTTGTGACTACAGGTATTAAAAAAAACAATATTGCAGCATACTCTCTGAGTATTTGTTAGTGCTCGGAGATTTCGTTTTCATCACCGCAGCTGTATGATTTATAGCTGCTAAACAGCCTGAATACATGTCGGGATTCCCCAGCAACCAGGCAACCCCCACATGTACTCAGACTGGCTAGCAGCTGTAAATCATGCAGCTGCGTAAAAAAAAACTAAATCTCTGACCACTTACAAATACTCGGAAACCACCCAAGTGTGCTCAGGAAAACTCAAGCAACTCACTCACCAATCTGCCCAGAGTATTGCAACACAGTTCGCTTTTTAACTTCCAATGGGCCGGTCTACTAAACTCTGCAGTGGAACACCATCGACAGGAGTCAAGGATGGGACCCTTATTACAAATACCCATGTTTCTTTCTGAAAACTGCAGTGTTTAGAAGAAAACACATTTTAAAGGGAACCTGTCACCCCCCCCCCCCCCCCACAGGCGTTTTTAACTAAAAGAGCCACCTTGTGCAGCACTAATGCTGCATTCTGTCAAAGTGGCTCTTTTAGTTGGGGACCCTGCCAATGCTGAACTATTCTTTTTTTATAATTTGCCCCTCATACCTGAAGTTTGTCCGGGGGGGGGGGCATGTCTTTTTCCCCCAGACACAAACGCCTCCCAGCTATCACTCAGGCCCTCTGTGCTCCGGGCGCTACCTCCACTTCCTTCATTAACGTCCCTGGCGCCTGCGCTATAAGTTTTTTTTCGGGCATGCGCGGTTTGTGCTGCCCTTCGACTCCCATCACATGATGGGAACTTACAGCGCAGGCGCCAGGGACGTTAATGAAGGCACAGGAGGCGGTGCCCGGCGCGCGGAGGGGCTGAGTGATGGCTGGGAGGCGTTTGTGTCTGGGGGGAAAAGACATGCCCCCTGGACAAACTACAGGTATGAGGGGCAAATTATAAAAACAAATAGTTCAAGGACCCCAACTAAAAGAGCCACCTTGACAGAATGCAGCATTAGTGCTGAACAAGTTGGCTCTTTTAGTTAAAAACGCCAGGGGGTGGCAGGTTCCCTTTAAACAGGAGACTCTGAATGAGGAGGCTGAGTTGACCAGTCAGAGGCGGTCACAGCCGGCTACTCCCTTTCAGGTCCTAAATGTATAATCAATCTTCCCATATGTGTGTAAAGGAAGATACCTGTCAATCATGCTGAGCTAGGCAGGGAAAAAATGGCTTGGGCTTGCATAAGTGACTAGTGACCATCTCAGACACCTCATTCTAGGCCCATTGTTTAAGGTGTATTTTCCCTCCAACGTCTCAGTAACTAGAAATTTTTGCTTTACGTGAATGTGATTGTTCAAAGTTAGTTCAAAGTTGTTATATTTAGAGGCTGAAAACCCATGGATCCAATTCTTACAACTGAATGTTTGCTGCAGTGACATGCAGTGTAGATAAGACTTGGTTCTCACTGGTGTTGGAGCCTCTGTTAAGTCATAGGACTTACTCATTTCTTGCACAACCCTGGTTTGAACCTAGCCTAATCGTTTCTGCGCTAAATACAGGGTGGGCCATTTTCATGGTTACACCTAAATAAAATGGGAATGGTTGGTTATATCAACTTCCTGTTTGTGGCACATTAGTATATGGGAGGGGGAAAACTTTTCAAGAAGGGTGGTGACTATGGAGGCCATTTTGAAGTCACGCATTTTGGATACAACTTTATTTTTTCCAATGGGAAGAGGTCATGCGGCACATCAAACTTATTGAGAATTTCACAAGAAAAACAATGGTGTGTTTGGTTTTATCATAACTTTATTCTTTCATCAGTTATTTACAAGTTTATGACCATTTATAAAATGTGTTCAAAGTGCTGCCCATTGTGTTGGGTTGTCAATGCAACCCTCGTCTCCCACTCGTGACACACTGATAGCAACACCACAGAATAAATGCTAGCACAGGCTTCCCGTATCCGTTGTTTGAGATGCTGCACATCTCGTATGTTCACAGCATAGACAATTGCCTTCAGATGACCCCAAAAATAATAGTCTAAGGCAGGGGTCCCCAACTCCAGTCCTCAAGGCCCACCAACATGTCATGTTTTCAGGATTTCCTTAGTCTTGCCCAGGTAATAATTGCATCACCTGTGCAATGCAAAGGAAATCCTGAAAACATGACCTGTTGGTGGGCCTTGAGGACTGGAGTTGGGGACCCCTGGTCTAAGGGGCTCAGATCGGGAGACCTTGGTGGCCATTCAACTGGCCCACGACGACCAATCCACATTCCAGGAAATTGTTCATGTAGGAATGCTCGGACCTGACACCATAATGTGATGGTGCACCATCTTGCTGGAAAAACTCAGGGAACGTGCCATCTTCAGTGTATAAAGAGGGCAACACATCATCATGTAGCAATTTCAGATATCCAGTGGCATTGAGGTTTCCATTGATGAAGAATGGCCCCACTATCTTTGTACCCCATATACCAAACCTGCCCATACCACCCCATACAAAGATAGTGGGGCCACTATGTGAATATTAGATAAGGGGAATTTGTGCTGCATGTTCATGTGAATAGTTTTATTTTTATATTACACATATAAAGCTTTAAATTAAATAATGTAGAAACGAATCATCCACAGTGGAACCACACACAGTGGTGGTGGGTAGCAGTCGTATCAGTACCTGTTCCTAGGAGGTCCAGTGGCACCTATGCCACATATGGCGACATCAGGAATTATTGGACATAGCTGGTAGGTTTGCATTGAGTCACAGCAGCTTTAAGTGTTTATCCAGAGCTTACATAATGACCTATCCCACGAATATGAAATAGGTGAGGATGCATTGACTTAACAATCACTTGATATCGATCTGCTCCAGCAGTGGCCAGATGCACTGGGTAGCTGCCAAGTGCTGCAACTTATTTCCCATCAAGGAGCCTATGCTTAGGTTATCAAATGTGAGTCCAGCGCCACCGATTTTAAGTTACACCTTAAAGGTACCGTCACACTTAGCGACGCTGCAGCGATACCGACAACGATCCGGATCGCTGCAGCGTCGCTGTTTGGTCGCTGTAGAGCTGTCACACAGACCGCTCTCCAGCGACCAACGATGCCGGTAACCAGGGTAAACATCGGGTAACTAAGCGCAGGGCCGCGCTTAGTAACCCAATGTTTACCCTGGTTACCATCCTAACAGTAAAAAAAAAAAACACTACATACTTACCTACAGCCGTCTGTCCTCCAGCGCTGTGCTCTGCACTCCTCCTGTACTGTCTGTGAGCACAGCGGCCGGAAAGCAGAGCGGTGACGTCACCGCTCTGCTTTCCGGCTGACCGACGCTCACAGCCAGTACAGGAGGAGAGCAGAGCACAGCGCTGGAGGACAGACGGCTGTAGGTAAGTATGTAGTGTTTGTTTTTTTTACTTTTAGGATGGTAACCAGGGTAAACATCGGGTTACTAAGTGCGGCCCTGCGCTTAGTTACCCGATGTTTACCCTGGTTACCAGTGAAGACATCGCTGAATCGGTGTCACACACGCCGATTCAGCGATGTCTGCGGGGAGTCCAGCGACGAAATAAAGTTCTGGACTTTCTTCCCCGACCAACGACATCACAGCAGGGGCCTGATCGCTGCTGCCTGTCACACTGGACGATATCGCTAGCGAGGACGCTGCAACGTCACGGATCGCTAGCGATATCGTCTAGTGTGAAGGTACCTTAAGGCTGTGTGCACACGTTGCTGATTTTTTGCGTTTTTTTTCGCGATAAAAACGCTATAAAACCGCAAAAAAAAGCATACAATAAGCATCCCATCATTTAGAATGAATTCCGCATGTTTTGTGCACATGATGCGTTTTTTTCCGTGAAAAAAACGCATCGTGGTAAAAAACGCAGCATGTTAAGTAATTTTGCGGGTTTTTTTTTGCGGATTTCCCACTATAAAATGTCCGGAAATAAACGCATCAAAAACGTGCAAAAAACGCATGCAGATTTCTTTCAGAAAATTTCAGGTTTTTCTCAGGAATTTTCTGCAAGAAATCCTGAACGTGTGCACATAGCCTTACACACAATGCTATTAGACTCACAACAGGTTTTCTACTCATCACAAAATGGGTTTGTCACTCTTACAACTTGGCAAACCATGGCAGTGACACCTACTCCCCCGAGCCCTTACAGAGGAAGTTGAGGCTGTACTCCTACTGTATCTGCATATTTTTTACAGCCATATTTTTAGCCACAGTTTTGATATAAAAAGCAGGAGATGAGTTTCAGTTGTTATTATGCTGTATTCTATTGTATTTGTATTGTGTTAGTACTTACTCTTCCTGGGTCAGTGAAGAATTGTAGTCTAGGACATTGTAGTCTAGGACTGCACCAGGTCCGGTCTACATCACATCTACAATACATTAATAATTCAGCTCCTGCTTCAGGCTCAGACCTTCCCAAATGTAAACTGAAAAGTTTTTGCAGTTTACTCCATCTGCCCCGATTTCATCTCCCATATGGTTGTCATTGTGCAGTAGGTAAACATAATTAATCTGTACAAAAACATCTCAATCCTGAAAGCCAAATCATTCCAATTTAAGCAAATGGAAGATGTAATATAAGTGAATGTAACAACTGCCAGCTGACTACACTCTGGAAAGGGTATTTCAGAATCGGATCAATTTTCTGACGCAAAACCAGAATTGTGATATAGTGTTTCTGTGCCTCAAAACTCCTTAGCAGCAGATAGTTCCGAGGATTCGCTCACACTGGCGTATAAATCGGACAAGTGCAATCCCATAAAACATGTCAGCGTACCCTTAAAATGAGTCTCCTAGCAAATGTTGATAATTAGTAAAACTGGACCTATTAGGGTCATATAATGTGCCTGGACTAATTATTTCACTCTGATCCTACAATGCAAGATTCAAGGTGCTTTGTGCACTACAGATCTTTAAACAGAATGTCAGTGTCTTTCTCATCACTAAAGGGGTTGTCTGGTCTTAAGCTTCAAGTCTGCAGTCACTCTATGTGACTGTAGACTTGTAAATCCTCACATTGTGCACTGTGCGCATACAGTGTCTGCAGATTTGTAGCTTAAGACCGGACAACCCCTTTAAGCTGGGGGCAGACGAGCATATGAGAAATCTTCAGAGTTTCATCCAGAAGACTCGGACGATTTTCATCCATATTGTTATCTGTTATCTGTTACTCGTGTAACATACATGTAACATTTGTGTTTGATCCATTTTCATACATCTACATTGAAACGAGCACATGATCAAATACAGATCAATAATGAAAATGTATCAGTAAAAAATGGGATGATCTATGTAGGTTCAGTGTGAGGGCCGGCTTTTTTTTGCACACCAGTACACTTGAATTAGAGAGTCTCATCTGAGACTTGGAAGAAAATAGTACAGGCTGTGATTAGTACAGGGATACGATAAGAGCTTGTTGGATTGATTGTTCTGTACGCTGCAATAGCGCAGCATGTAGTAAAAATGATGTTTTCATATGAAGCCCAGCCAAAGGCTATATAGGAGAACCAAGATGGCAGCAGCGGTTGTGCCTTCAGCAGGCTTCTGGCTGCCACAACAACCCACTGGCACCCCACCAGCTGCTTATGGGGGTTGATGATATCCAGTACATGTATCCTCCTAAGCCGTCTATATGGGCATGCAGATTGTAAAAAGTTGAATAAAAAGATACCTTGCTATCTGCCATGTGATATGTAATTGCCCGAAAAATACACATTTTTGTTAACTCTTTCACGACATGCGCCTCCGGCACTGAGCCTGCATCTTTTCCACCACAACACGTCAGCTGATTTTGTCTACATACGATCTTTTGATTGCCCGTTACTGCATTTTATCCCCTTCATGACCTTGGGATTTTTCGTTTTTCCGTGTTCGTTTTTCACTCTCCTCCTTCCCAGAGAACTTTTTTATTTTTCCGTCAATTTGGCCATGTGAGGGCTTATTTTTTTGCGGGACGAGTTGTACTTTTGAACGACATCATTGGTTTTAGCATGTCGTGTACTAGAAAACGGAAAAAAAATTCCAAGTGCGGTGAAATTGCAAAAAAAGTGCAATCCCACACTTGTTTTTTGCTTGGCTTTTTTGCTAGGTTCACTAAATGCTAAAACTGACCTGACATTATGATTCTCCAGGTCAGTACGAGTTCATAGACCCCTAACATGACTAGGTTATTTTTTACCTAAGTGGTGAAAAAAAATTCCAAACTTTGCTAAAAAAAAATAAAAATAAAAATAAATTGCGCCATTTTACGATACTTGTAGCGTCTCCATTTTTCATGATCTGGGGTTGGTTAAGGGCTTATTTTTTGCGTGCCGAGATGACGTTTTTGATGATAGCATTTTGGTGCAGATACGTTCTTTTGATCGCCCGTTATTGCATTTTAATGCAATGTCGCGGCGACCAAAAAAACGTAATTCTGGCATTTCGAATTTTTTTCTCACTACGCCGTTTAGCGATCAGGTTAATGCTTTTTTTACTTGATAGATCGGGCGATTCTGAACGCGGCAATACCAAATATGTGTAGATTTGATTTTTTTTTTTTATTGATTTATTTTGATTGGGGAGAAAAGGGTGTGATTTAAAGTTTTATATTTTTTTTATTTTTTTCACATTTTTTTTTTTACTTTTGCCATGCTTCAATAGCCTCCATGGGAGGCTAGAAGCAGGCACAGCACGATCGGCTCTGCTACATAGCAGCGATCTGCCGTTCGCTGCTGTGTAGCAGAAAATCAGGTGTGCTGTGAGCGCCGACCACAGGGTGGCGCTCACAGCTACCGGCGATCAGTAACCATAGAGGTCTCAAGGACCTCTATGGTTACAATGTACAAGCATCGCCGACCCCCGATCATGTGACGGGGGTCGGCGATGCCGTCATTTCCGGCCGCCCGGCCGGAGGCGGTGGTTAAATGCCGCTGTCTGCGTTTGACAGCGGCATTTAACTAGTTAATAGGTGCGGGCAGATCGCCTATTACGGGCACATGTCAGCTGTTCAAAACAGCTGACATGTCCCGGCTTTGATGCTGGCTCACCGCCGGAGCCCGCATCAAAGAGGGGCTTCTGACCTCGGACGTACTATCCCGTCCGAGGTCAGAAAGGGGTTAATGCAGTGTTGCAGAAACCAAAAAAATGTAATTCAGGCGTTTCAATTTTTTTTTGGGGGGGGGCGGGACTAGGACATTATTACCGCTTCTCTTCCAATTCATGACAAGCGGCGGCATTCCCTAAGCCACAAATCTTATTGCAGTCGTGGCTGGAGTAGGATTTGTGGCGAGGCGTTCGCCACTCGTCTGATGCTCCTGATTCATGAAGAGAGGTACGCCCGTAATATGATTAGGAGATTTCATGCTTTTGTGCATCCTAGCCATAACTGTAGAAAATGCTGGCAATCAGCCAGTTATTACTGGTAATTCTGTGATACAAATCAACCAAATGTGCCCTCTTCTTGCAGATTTCTAATGCACAGCACTGTGTTTAATTCTCCCCTGAATGGAATTATTTGCAGATCCCTCTATCTGGATTCAGGACCCAGTATTGTTTTTTTATTTTTTTTAACATAATTTTGGGCGTTGCAGAAAACTGCAGAGCTTGATTGCAGAGGCAGATGGTGATTAAATAATGTGCTGGTAATGAGAAGACAATTACTTTTCTCTTTCATCAAAGTCCTGTGACATCTGATTTGTGGGGTGATTACAGAATTGCTCTAATCCAATACACTAAGAAATGTTTTGTACGTGCCGCCTGGTCTCCCCGTGTTCCGCTGGCATTGCACATAGCGACTTTTCATGAAAAATCACCATTTCCCTTCGTATCGTGCATGTAAATGGGCTCCTGTGTTTTGGACATGCGAGTGGTCCAAGGTAAGGTTATCAAGGGAAGCACTGGGCAGCCTGACATTTCCCTGCAGCGGAAATGTACTATTCAAATCAATGGCTGAGCTCGTATAAACGGCAGAATAAAGTATGTTATGGGGGTGTGAAAGCATGGCTAAATTCTTGGGTAACAAGCATCGCATTTGTCAATGGGTTGACATGGCATTTGTCATGGGTGGTGCTGAAGTGCAGTACTATTCGCAAGCTGCCAACGGATGTGGCACTGTTCGGACAAGTTTTTTCAATTTTGTTCAACTCTTAACCCATTACTTGCCAAATTAAAATTTTTACAAGTACGGATTTTTCAGAAAAGGGCGTCCCAATATTCAATTAAAAATGACAATGACATGATTTCCTATTTTGAAAACATTCGTGTTACAAACACAACACAAAAAATTGGACCGAATTATAAAAATTATAAAATCTTAGTTGCCAGAAGCTAAAGATTAGGCGTCCCAAAAAAGGAAATTGATAGATAATGGGTTAAAAGGACCTGTCAGCACTTTTTTGCATGTAATCTGAGGGCAGCATCATGTAGGCACTGAGACACTGACTCAAGCAAATATGCCACTTATTAGGCTGTGTGCTGTTGTTTCAATACAATGAGTGTTTTATCAGCATGAGATTATCACTATCTGACTAGCTACCTCTTGCCAAGAGGTCCAACCACTCCCCAGCACTGATTAGTAGCTTATTGTCAATAGACAATGTACATACAGAGCCTGGTGTGGTTAGGGTTAGCTTTTTGAGCTCTACTACATGTTGCATCTAAGAACGCTATCACAACTGCTACACCCAGTAAACTAAGTGATACATCGCTGATATCAGGGTCTCTTCCTACATTATTGCTCATACAATGAAACCTTGCATCCTCACGTTAGAGTTAAGGTACCGTTACACTAAACGACTTACCAACGATCACGACCAGCGATACGACCTGACTGTGATCGTTGGTAAGTCGTTGTGTGGTCGCTGGAAAGCTGTCACACAGGCAGCTCTCCAGCGACCAACGATGCCGAAGTACCCGGGTAACCAGGGTAAACATCGGGTTACTAAGTGCAGGGCCGCGCTTAGTAATCCGATATGTACCCTGGTTACCATTGTAAAAGTAAAAAAAAACAAAAAAACAGTACATACTCACATTCCGATGTCTGTCACGTCCCCCACCGTCAGCTTCCCGCACTATGTGATGTGATGTAGACAGCAATCTCGGTGTCCCCTATGTGATGTATATTGTTGTGAATTCTGCTCTTGGGTTCCCTCCAGTGGTTGCAGGTGGGAATGCAGTTGTCTCTGAGTCACAGACCTGGCCAGGTGTATCGGATGATTACAATTCTGACTGGGATATTTAAGTGGGCAGGATCCTTTAGCCTTTGCCAGTAGTCAATGTTCCTTGTGAAGTGTTGGATCACTTTCTGGCTTCTCCTGCTCGCTGCCTATTTCAGCAAAGATAAGTGTTTGGTTTTTGTTTCTGTGGCACACTGCCGGTGTGCTTGTTTCAGTTTTATTCCTGCTCTGATTGTAGGATTCACTGGAGTTGCAGATTTACGCTCCTACATCTTTTAGTAAGATGTAGGAAGTTTTTGTATATTCTGCTGTAGATGTTTTGAAGGCTTTTAGTACTGACCGCACAGAACTCCGTCCTATCCTGTCCTATCTAGCTAGAGTGGCCTCCTGTGCTAATCCTGTTTTTCTGCCTGTGTATGTTTTTTCCTCTCCGACTCACCGCCAATATTTGTGGGGGGCTGTCTATCCTTTGAGGATTTTCTCTGAGGCAAGATAGTATTCCTATTTCCATCTTTAGGGGTATTTAGACCTCCGGCTGTGACGAGGTGTCTAGGTGTGTTAGGTACACTCCACGGCTACTTCTAGTTGCGGTGTTAAGTTCAGGATTGCGGTCAGTACAGTGGCCACTTTCTCCAGTGAAAGTTCTCATGCAGCTCCTTGGTCACCGGATCATAACAGTATACAGCATATCTCCCCCAGTTTGAGTTCTATAAATGTAATAATAATAATAATCTTTATTTTTATATAGCGCTAACATATTCCGCAGCGCTTTACAGTTTGCACACATTATCGTTGCTGTCCCCGTTGGGGCTCACAATCTAAATTCCCTATCAGTATGTCTTTGGAATGTGGGAGGAAACCGGAGTACCCGGAGGAAACCCACACAAACACGGAGAGAACGTGCCAACTCTTTGCAGATGTTGTCCTTAGTGGGGCTTGAACCCAGGACTCCAGCGCTGCAAGGCTGCTGTGCTGTCCACTGCGCCACCGTGCTGCCCGATGTGTAATGTAATGTGAGCAGTGATAGATTTCCTACTGTGAGAAGATCTGTGAAATCCACATCTATGTTCGGTGCGACCTTCTATTGGTAGCTCTTTACAAAACTTATCATCGCATAGAGTAAAAAAAAAAAACAGTACACAGGCAAGGATGCATACCTGTCCAAGGCCTCCAAACAATTACACTAACCAAAGTGCAGCAGACCCAAGTTAAGATGGTGGATAACAGAAGCACAGGTGCAATAATACCGATAATGCAGCCAGCCTACAATCAGGATTTGGCCGCCTGGCACACCTGTGCAAAATAATCTGTATGTGGCAGGTTCACACAGAAATGCAGAGCATATGGCTCAAGGCCTATTAGTAACGCCATAAAGCGGGCCAGCCATTGCTATAATGCATCCTGTGTGAACAGAGGCCACAGTTTACAGAGCCATCTAGGTCCCAGCTGCACCCTGAAAAAATGACGTGCCCAAAAACATAACAATGTATGTAAGGTATTGGTTGGTATTATGGCCATAATATTTAAGCTGGCAACCCACGCCAAGGGTCCTTACGTATTGCCAGTCCTACTCTAACAAAAAAACACCATAAGAGGAAAAACCTCCACTATTCTTGACAAAAAAAAAAAAAAAAACAGTACACAGGCAAAGATGCATACCTGTTAAAGGCCTCCAAACAATTACACTAACCAAAGTGCAGCAGACCCAAGTTAAGATAGTCACCTGTGCTGCAGACTGACGCAAATCTGGAACAGCAGTTAGGAGCAGCAACATCATCCATACCACCTAACAGCACAGTCGATCCTTAGAAGCAGTTTCAGCCGTCACATTAGGGGTAAGTTAATTATATGATTGACCAAATATAGCAGGGTAATGTTCAAGTTGATGATTTTGAATGGTGACATAAATATCCATATGGCCCTTGGCAGAAAAAAGGTTCTCCACTCCTGCCCTATACTATTGATAGGAGTTAACTTTTTTAATAACCCTTTAAAGGGTTATTCTCTATATCTAAAGTTCCCAGTGGTTCGAACCCAACCGATCTCAAGAAAAGGAATCTGAAATGTCTTGTGACTGGAATGTAGCTGTCACGGGTTTACCGCGACAGAGAGGAGCCAGAAGAGCACAGCATCTGATTTCTCCTATTCCTGCACCGATTAGAAGCACTTCACCTGCTAATCTGCTCAGTTGAGAGCTCCAGGAAGCTTTCCTGCATTAAGGTTCTCATGTTGTGAGTTCTGTTTTTGGGCTCCCTCTGGTGGTTACTGATGGTACTGGGTGACTTGTCTTTCCTGGGTTTCTGGGTTCCACCTGTTCCATCAGCATATGGGAGTTTCCTATTTAACCTGGCTTTGCTGGCATTTCCTCGCCGGTTATCAATGTATCCAGTGTGTCTTGTTACCTCTGCTCCCTGCTCCTAGAACCTTCTGGTCAAGCTAAGTTTGGATTTTCCTGTTTTGGTGTTTTGCTTTATTTGGTTTTTAGTCCAGCCTGCAGATATGTGATTCTTGCTGCTGGTTGCTCTAGTGGGCTGAAATTGCTCCTCATGTACCATGAGTTGACACATGAGTTCAAGTAATTTCAGGATGGTTTTTTGAAGGGTTTTTCGCTGACCGCACAGTTCACTTTTGTATCCTCTGCTATCTAGCTTTAGCGGGCCTCATTTTGCTGAAACTGTTTTCATACTGCGTATGTGCTTTCCTCTCATTTCACCGTCATTATATGTGGGGGGCTGCTATTTCTGTGGGGGATTTCTCTGGAGGCAAGAGAGGTCTGTGTTTCTACTAATAGGGGAAGTTAGATCTTCGGCTGGAGCGAGACGTCTAGGATCATCGCAGGCACGTTCCCCGGCTACTTTTATTTGTGTGTTAGGTTCAGGGTCGCGGTCAGCTCAGGTTCCATCGCCCTAGAGCTTGTTTGTATCTGTGCTTGTCCTTTGGTGATCCCCTGCCATTGGGATCATGACAGTATAACCGGCCCACAAAGTGTTAATTGTATTGGCTGAAGTAGGAGGATAAGTAGTCTGAGGAAGTTTTTTTTTTTTTTTTTTTTTCCTTCTCTTTCCCTCAGAGTTTGCTGCCTAGCCTTATTGCAGCCTGGCTACTTCCTCCTCCTCTTAATCTTTGAATGGCTCTGATCCCAGCTGTTTATCATGGACGTCCAGAGTTTGGCTTCCAGCCTGAATAATCTTGCCACTAAGGTTCAAAATATACAGGATTTTGTTGTACATGCTCCTATGTCTGAACCTAGAATTCCTGTCCCAGAGTTTTTTTCTGGAGATAGATCTCGTTTTCTGAATTTTAGGAACAATTGCAAGTTGTTTCTTTCTCTGAAATCTCGCTCCTCTGGAGACCCTGCTCAGCAAGTCAAGATAATTATATCTTTCCTGCGGGGTGACCCTCAGGATTGGGCATTTGCATTGGCACCAGGGGACCCTGCGTTGCTTAATGCGGATGCGTTTTTTCTGGCATTGGGTTTGCTCTATGAGGAACCTAACCAAGAGATTCAGGCTGAAAAAGCTTTGTTGGCCCTCTCTCAGGGGCAAGATGAAGCAGAAATTTATTGTCAAAAATTTCGGTAGTGGTCGGTGCTTACTCAGTGGAATGAGTGCGCTCTGGCTGCAAAGTTCAGAGATGGCCTTTCTGAGGCCATTAAAGATGTTATGGTGGGGTTCCCTGCGCCTGCTGGTCTGAATGAGTCTATGACTATTGCTGTTCAGATTGATCGGCGTTTACGGGAGCGCAAACCTGTGCATCATTTGGCGGTGTCGTCTGAACCGTCACCTGAGATAATGCAATGTGATAGAATTCAGTCCAGAAGTGAACGGCAAAAGTATAGGCGGAAAAAAGGGTTGTGCTTTTATTGTGGTGATTCAGCTCATGTTATATCAGCATGCTCTAAACGCACAAAAAAGGTTGATAAGTCTGTTGCCATTAGTACTTTACAGTCTAAGTTCATTCTGTCTGTGACTCTGATTTGTTCATTATCATCCATTTCCGTCGATGCCTATGTGGATTCAGGCGCTGCCCTGAGTCTTATGGATTGGTCATTTGCCAATCGCTGTGGGTTTAGTCTGGAGCCTCTGGAAGTCCCTATTCCTTTGAAGGGAATTGACTCTACACCTTTGGCTATGAATAAACCTCAGTACTGGACACAAGTGACCATGCGTATGACTCCCGTTCATCAGGAGGTGATTCGCTTCCTGGTACTGTATAATTTGCATGATGTTCTAGTACTTGGTCTGCCATGGTTACAAACTCATAATCCAGTCCTTGACTGGAAAAAAATGTCTGTGTTAAGCTGGGGTTGTCAGGGGGTTCATGATGATGCACCTCCGATTTCTATCGCTTCATCTACTCCTTCTGAGATTCCTGTGTTTTTGTCTGACTATCGGGATGTTTTTGAGGAGCCTAAGCTCAGTTCGCTTCCTCCTCACAGGGATTGCGATTGTGCTATAAATTTAATTCCAGGCAGTAAATTTCCTAAAGGTCGTTTGTTCAATCTGTCAGTGCCAGAGCATACTGCTATGCGGGATTATGTTAAGGAGTCCTTGGAAAAGGGACATATTCGTCCATCTTTGTCCCCTTTGGGAGCAGGTTTTTTTTTCGTGGCCAAAAAAGATGGTTCCTTGAGGCCTTGTATAGATTATCGTCTTTTGAATAAGATTACCGTAAAATATCAGTATCCTTTGCCATTGTTGACTGATTTGTTTGCTCGCATTAAGGGGGCTAAATGGTTCACTAAGATTGATCTTCGGGGTGCGTATAATCTTATACGAATAAAGCAAGGTGATGAGTGGAAAACCGCATTTAATACGCCTGAGGGCCATTTTGAGTATTTGGTAATGCCTTTTGGTCTTTCTAATGCTCCTTCAGTCTTCCAGTCCTTTATGCACGATATTTTCCGTGAATATCTGGATAAATTTATGATTGTGTATTTGGATGATATTTTGGTTTTTTCTGATGACTGGGAGTCTCATGTTCAGCAGGTCAGGAAGGTGTTTCAGGTCCTGCGGGCCAATTCCTTGTTTGTAAAAGGCTCAAAGTGTCTCTTTGGAGTCCAGAAGATTTCTTTCTTGGGGTATATTTTTTCCCCTTCTACTATTGAGATGGATCCCGTCAAGGTTCAGGCTATTTGTGACTGGACGCAGCCTACATCTCTTAAGAGTCTACAGAAGTTCTTGGGCTTTGCTAATTTCTATCGTCGTTTTATAACTAATTTTTCTAGTGTTGTTAAGCCTTTGACGGATTTGACTAAGAAGGGTGCTGATGTTGCTAATTGGTCTCCTGCGGCTGTGGAGGCCTTTCAGGAACTTAAGCGCCGGTTTTCTTCTGCTCCTGTGTTGCGTCAGCCAGATGTTTCGCTCCCTTTTCAGGTTGAGGTTGATGCTTCCGAGATTGGTGCGGGGGCGGTTTTGTCACAGAGAAGCTCCGATGGCTCAGTGATGAAGCCATGCGCGTTTTTTTCTAGAAAGTTTTCGCCGGCTGAGCGGAATTATGATGTTGGTAATCGGGAACTTTTGGCCATGAAGTGGGCATTTGAGGAGTGGCGTCATTGGCTAGAGGGTGCTAGACATCGTGTGGTGGTCTTGACTGATCACAAAAATTTGATTTACCTTGAGTCTGCCAGGCGTCTGAATCCTAGACAGGCTCGTTGGTCACTGTTTTTCTCTCGTTTCAATTTTGTGGTTTCATACCTGCCAGGTTCTAAGAATGTGAAGGCGGATGCTCTTTCTAGGAGTTTTGTGCCTGACTCCCTTGGAAATTCTGAGCCCTCTGGTATCCTTAGGGATGGGGTGATTTTGTCTGCTGTCTCCCCAGACTTGCGACGTGCTTTGCAGGAGTTTCAGGCGGGTAAACCTGATCGTTGTCCGCCTGAGAGACTGTTTGTTCCGGATAATTGGACCAGTAGAGTCATCTCCGAGGTCCATTCTTCTGCGTTGGCAGGTCATCCTGGAATATTTGGTACTAGAGACTTGGTGGCCAGGTCTTTTTGGTGGCATTCCTTGTCGAGGGATGTGCAGTCTTGTGAGGTTTGTGCTCGGGCTAAGCCTTGCTGTTCTCGGGCCAGTGGATTGTTGTCACCTTTGCCTATCCCGAAGAGGCCTTGGACGCACATTTCCATGGACTTTATTTCGGATCTCCCTGTCTCTCAAAAAATGTCCGTCATCTGGGTTGTGTGTGATCGCTTTTCTAAAATGGTTCATCTGGTACCCTTGCCTAAGTTGCCTTCCTCCTCTGAGTTGGTCCCTCTGTTTTTTCAGAATGTGGTTCGTTTGCATGGGATTCCTGAGAACATCGTTTCTGACAGGGGATCCCAGTTTGTGTCTAGATTTTGGCGGACGTTCTGTGCTAAGATGGGCATTGATTTGTCCTTTTCGTCTGCATTCCATCCTCAGACGAATGGCCAGACTGAACGAACTAATCAGACCTTGGAAACTTATTTAAGGTGTTTTGTTTCTGCTGATCAGGATGACTGGGTTACCTTTTTGCCGCTGGCCGAGTTTGCCCTTAATAATCGGGCTAGTTCTGCTACCTTGGTTTCTCCTTTCTTTTGTAATTCGGGGTTTCATCCTCGTTTTTCCTCTGGTCAGGTGGAACCTTCTGATTGTCCTGGAGTGGACATGGTGGTGGATAGGTTGCACCGGATTTGGAGTCATGTGGTGGACAATTTGAAGTTGTCCCAGGAGAAGGCTCAGCAGTTTGCTAATCGCCGTCGCCGCATGGGTCCTCGACTTCTTGTTGGTGACTTGGTGTGGTTGTCTTCTCGTTTTGTTCCTATGAAGGTCTCTTCTCCTAAGTTCAAGCCTCGGTTCATCGGTCCCTATAGGATCTTGGAAATTCTTAACCCTGTGTCGTTTCGTTTGGATCTCCCGGCGTCGTTTGCTATTCATAATGTGTTCCATCGGTCGTTGTTGCGGAAGTATGAGGTACCTGTTGTTCCTTCGCTTGAGCCTCCTGCTCCAGTGCTGGTGGAGGGAGAATTGGAGTATGTTGTGGAGAAGATCTTGGATTCTCGTGTTTCCAGACGGAAACTCCAGTATTTGGTCAAGTGGAAGGGTTATGGTCAGGAGGATAATTCTTGGGTGGTTGCCTCGGATGTTCATGCTGATGATTTGGTTCGCGCTTTTCATAGGGCTCATCCTGGTCGCCCTGGTGGTTCTCGTGAGGGTTCGGTGACCCCTCCTCAAGGGGGGGGTACTGTTGTGAGTTCTGTTTTTGGGCTCCCTCTGGTGGTTACTGATGGTACTGGGTGACTTGTCTTTCCTGGGTTTCTGGGTTCCATCTGTTCCATCAGCATATGGGAGTTTCCTATTTAACCTGGCTTTGCTGGCATTTCCTCGCCGGTTATCAATGTATCCAGTGTGTCTTGTTACCTCTGCTCCCTGCTCCTAGAACCTTCTGGTCAAGCTAAGTTTGGATTTTCCTGTTTTGGTGTTTTGCTTTATTTGGTTTTTAGTCCAGCCTGCAGATATGTGATTCTTGCTGCTGGTTGCTCTAGTGGGCTGAAATTGCTCCTCATGTACCATGAGTTGGCACATGAGTTCAAGTAATTTCAGGATGGTTTTTTGAAGGGTTTTTCGCTGACCGCACAGTTCACTTTTGTATCCTCTGCTATCTAGCTTTAGCGGGCCTCATTTTGCTGAAACTGTTTTCATACTGCGTATGTGCTTTCCTCTCATTTCACCGTCATTATATGTGGGGGGCTGCTATTTCTGTGGGGGATTTCTCTGGAGGCAAGAGAGGTCTGTGTTTCTACTAATAGGGGAAGTTAGATCTTCGGCTGGAGCGAGACGTCTAGGATCATCGTAGGCACGTTCCCCGGCTACCTTTATTTGTGTGTTAGGTTCAGGGTCGCGGTCAGCTCAGGTTCCATCGCCCTAGAGCTTGTTTGTATCTGTGCTTGTCCTTTGGTGATCCCCTGCCATTGGGATCATGACATCTCAGCTGTTCACTGTTTGCCACAACTATCTCCTATATAATCTGGGTCCTGGCTAGCACTCATTGTCAGAGCTGGGAAACAGGGCGAGCTGGGGTGCCCCTAGCGTTAGAGGCAGAGAAAGAGCCCCTGGTCTTGTGTCACCCAACAGCAAAGTCACAAGAGCTTCTGTGGCTAAGTTCAGCTCTTGGCTATCTTCGGCATGTGCGTTTCACTACAACAGGTATCTCAAGGCCCCGTTTTTTACATCAGTGGTAGTCCCAGTATTCAGACCATCACCGATAAACAAATGATTACCTAGCCTTTGGTAGGTGATAGTTATTCCTCACATTTAAAGTTAACAGAGCTAACTTCTAGAAGTGATGCCCCAGAATATATGGATGGCAGATACATCTGACCTTCCTATCTATAAAGTCATTTAAATATCCAGGGCACTGTATGATCGGGGCAGTATTTTCGCACAGAAAATTGGTTATTTGAGCATTACTCTCCTATTCCCAGAGAATATAAAATTGTCTCTCAGCTGTGATTTGGGAGAAGGGGGGAGAATGATGACAAGTTCCCTTTTAGACATTTTTTCTGTAAATTTTCCAACAGTTGACACCTTCATCTTGTTGTCCTCCATTCTGCATGCCGGATAAATCTCTCTGTACACACTCTTGGACTTTCCTCGTACTTCTCTTGGCAGGCAGAGACAGCTGAGATTTAACCACAAGATATGGGTGACCGCTAAATGGAATGACATTTTTTCTCTGGCATGTACACTTGCAAAATAAATATTAATCCAGTCTTTTTCAGCCGCTTAACCTAAATGATGTGGCAGCTTAGCCTTCTACTTACACAACAGTACTGGAATTAATAAAGGAGTGTGGTTGGTAGTCTGGAAGGAGCATGACCTTTACTGGTAGGAAGTTACTCTACAGTGAATGACATGATCTCCATTGTCCTGAACAATATGGACACACGTACAGGGACACACTTCTTTAACCCCTTCATGACCTTGGGATTTTTCATTTTTCCGTGTTCGTTTTTCATTCCCTCCTACCCAGAGCCATAACTTTTTTATTTTTCCGTGAATTTGGCCATGTGAGGGCTTATTTTTTGCGGGACGAGTTGTACTTTTGAACGACATCGTTGGTTTTAGCATGTCAAGTACTAGAAAACGGGAAAAAAATTCCAAGTGCGGTGAAATTGCAAAAAAAGTGCAATCCCACACTTGTTTTTTGTTTAGCTTTTTTGCTAGGTTCACTAAATGCTAAAACTGACTGGACATTATGATTCTCCAGGTCAGTACGAGTTCATAGACATCTAACATGACTAAGTTATTTTTTATCTAAGTGGTGAAAAAAAATTCCAAACTTTGCTAAAAAAATAAAATAAAAATTGCGCCATTTTCCGATACTCGTAGCGTCTCCATTTTTCATGATCTGGGGTCGGTTGAGGGCTTATTTTTTGCGTGCCGAGATGACATTTTTAATGATAGCATTTTGGTGCAGATACGTTCTTTTGATCGCCCGTTATTGCATTTTAATGCAATGTTGCGGCGACCTAAAAAACGTAATTCTGGCGTTTCGAATTTTTTTCTCGCTACGCCGTTTAGCGATCAGGTTAATGCTTTTTTTTAATTGATAGATCGGGCGATACTGAGCGTGGCGATACCAAATATGTGTAGATTTGATTTTTTTTTTATTGATTTATTTTGATTGGGGCGAAAGGGGGGTGATTTAAACTTTTATATTTTTTTTATTTTTTTCACATTTTTTTAAAACTTTTTTTAAAAACTTTTGCCATGCTTCAATAGCCTCCATGGGAGGCTAGAAGCAGGCACAACGCGATCAGCTGCGCTACACTGCGGAGCCCTGCATCAAAGCAGGGGATCTGACCTCGGACGTACTATCCCGTCCGAGGTCAGATAGGGGTTAACATTGAAATCGGGTTTTTCATTCAGTGCTGTTGCCACAGGTGGATAAAATCCAGCCCCTAATGGCTTGTTCTAATTGATCGTACACATGACCATATTTTCGGTCTGAGTGCGATCAGACAAAACATTGGATCTCACCCAGACCAATGTTATTCTATAACATGTCAGATTTTTACTCGTACATGGAAATAATCACAGGATGCTGAGTTGGATCCTAATATCAGATCACACTCAGCCATGCAAGTCAATGAGTCTGTGGAAAACATTGGACTGCACACGGATGACATCTGAGTGCAGTTGATTTTCACAGACTTAAAGAATGGAGAATATGGAGATTTTATTTTTCCATCTTCTCCTCACCGGAAATCGGATCACACTGTGATCACATTCTGATCAAACTCTGATCAGTGTGTGATTTGCGTAATCGACTTGATTCTCTTGAATTAGAGAATATAGGCAGGTGTGACGCTAGCCAAAAGAGCTCACTGAATTTGAATGTGATCCTGTAATAGGATGCCACCATGGTATCAAGTCAGTTGATGACATTTATTTTTCCTTAAATATTCCTGTGTAGGTAGTAGGGCAGACCATGCAAAATTACAGCCTGAGGTTGTGGAGTTCTGAGGCACATGTTGCATAAAAGCCACCACCATTGCTCTGCTGACTCAGTAACGTCAGAATTTCAAAACTCCTTTGGTAATCCTATTAGCATAAAACTGCAATAGAAGCTTCATTGCATAGGTTTCAATGGCCGAGCAGCTGCATGCAAGCCTTACATGACCAAGCACGATGCCAAACGTTGGATGGAGTGGTGTAAAGCAGACCACAACTGGACTGCACTCTGCAGCAGTGCAAACATGTTCTATGATGAATAACAGTTCTCTGTCTGGCAGTGTAATGAACCAATATGGATTTGACGATGGATAGCAGAACATTACCTGTCTGACTAAGGCTGCTGTCACACTAGCAGTATTTGGTCAGTATTCTACCTCAGTATTTGTAAGCCAAAACCAAGAGTGGAACAATTGAGGAAAAGTAGAATAGAAACACATGCACCACTTCTGCATTTATCACCCACTCCTGGTTTTGGCTTACAAATACTGATGTAAAATACTGACCAAATACTGCTAGTGTGACAACCTAAGGGGATTTTTTCCAGTGGTTGGCTTGAGGTCCTTAAATCCAGTAAAGGGAAATATTGCTGTTTACATGCTTCCAATTTTATGGGAAAAATTTTGAGATGGCCCTTTCCAGTTCCAACATGACTGTGTCCCAGTGTCATGGGTGCACCGCGACAGACAGGGGCCAGAGACTGCAGTGTCTGATTTCACATACTCCTGCACTAATTAGAAGTACTGCACCCTCAAATTAAACAGTGCAGGTTTCTGCTAGCAATGCAGGGGTTAATCTTTTCAGTTGTGAGCTCCTGTAGCTTTCCTGCTTTAATAGTCTCAGCTGTTCAGTGTTGGCCACTACCCTCTGCTATATATACTCGCCTCTGGCAATCAGGGATTGCCAGTGTTAGTTTCATACTGCCTTGTTCTGGAGTTGGAGGTGTTGGTTGTTTCAGGAGGCATTTGGAGTGTTGTTCAGAAGACTGTTGCTTGGTGATTTGTCTGTGTGCGTATCCTCATCCTCTTTTATTTGATTTTTCCTTAATTTACTTCCTGGTGTTCTACTCTGTGAGTGCATATTTGTAAGATTGGTATTTTAATTTCTTTTTGTATGTCTTCCCTTTTTAGTCTGGTTTGTGTATTGTTATACAACTCCCCACTTTACTGGTTGGAGGAGGGGACAGATAAGGGCTGGTTTAGTAGCTCAGCAAGGCATGTGGCCTTGGTGTCTTCACCTTCAGAAGTAAACCAGGGAACAGGGATAGCTAGGCGTCCCTAGCTTTAGGGATAGGGAAGGAGCCCCTAACCCCAGGATATCCTGCAACAGTGCCATGACATCCAGTGCCTAAAGTAAGGTCCATAAAAGCATGGTTGGCTGAGTTTGCATAACTTGACTAGCCCATAGAGAACTTTGACCTCAACGCCATAAAGGCCTCTGGAAATTGTGAGTCAGGCTCGCACATCCAACATCATTGCTTAACCTCACAAATGGTCTTCTGTATGAATGGGAAAAATTCCCAGACACCTCCAAAATCTTGTAAAAAGCCTTCCTAGAAAAGTGGAAGCTGTTATATCTACAAAGCGGGAATCAACTCTATATGAAAGGGAATCTGTCAGCAGCATTGTGCTCCGCAACCTACAAACACTGTCAGGTTGGTGCCGTTATACTGCTTAAAATGATACTTTGGGTGACTAAATCCATCTCGTGGTTGTTGTTTAATCTTTATTTTCAGATTTGAGTTAATGATTTGCTCGTGCTCTGGTGCGGCCTGTGGGAGGGGGTCTTCATGTGGTGC
This sequence comes from Ranitomeya imitator, assembly GCF_032444005.1. NCBI lineage: Eukaryota > Metazoa > Chordata > Amphibia > Anura > Dendrobatidae > Ranitomeya > Ranitomeya imitator. The sequence goes on along the minus strand of NC_091287.1, from coordinate 92,921,588 downwards.
TCTGCTTAGGTATTCACCAGTATGGCTTCTGACAGGTCACTGATCTCTCAATGAGCTGCCCCTTTTTTTACATAATGAATATTATATATATTGTAAAAAATAAAAAAAAATATCACCTGCAGCAAGCCGGCGGCAGCACCTGCACAGCAGCATGATCGCATGTGTAATGTGTGTTAAGTTGTTTTATTTGATGATATAAGTAAATTCATTAAAAAAAATGCCTCCGCCAAGATGGCAGCGCCTGCCCAGTAGCAGCTGTCAGCGATTGCCGATAGATGCTACTGCACAGGTGTCGGCTGCGCCATTTTGCAAAAGTAAAGAAAAACAACTCTTCAGAGATGGCGTTGCCTGTGCAGTAGCATCTAGCGGATCACCGATACATGCTACTGCGCAGGTGTGGCTGGCGCCATCTTAGTGGAGACTTTTTTTATACTCTAGCAAGATGGCGCCTGTGCAGTAGCCATCTTGGAGGAGGCATTTTTTTTAATGAATCTACTTACCGCATATACTCGAGTTTAAGCCGACCCGAGTATAAGCCGAGGCACGTAATTTTACCACAAAAAAATGGGAAAACTTATTGACTCAAGTATAAGCCTGGTATGTATTGTCCCCTCATCCCCATGCTGGTATGCATGGCCTCCTCATCCCTATCCTGGTATGCATGGCTCCTCATCCCCATCCTGGTATGCATGGCTCCTCATCCCCATCCTGGTATGCATGGCTCCTCATCCCCATCCTGGTATGCATGGCTCCTCATCCCTATCCTGGTCTGCATGGCTCCTCATCCCTATCCTGGTCTGCATGGCTCCTCATCCCTATCCTGGTCTGCATGGCTCCTCATCCCTATCCTGGTATGCATTGCCCCCTCATCCCTATCCTGGTACGCATGGCTCCTCATCCCTATCCTGGAATGCATGGCTCCTCATCCCTATCCTGGTACGCATGGCTCCTCATCCCTATCATGGTCTGCATGGCTCCTCATCCCTATCCTTGTATGCATGGCTCTTTATCCCTATCCTGTTATGCATGGCTCCTCATCCCTATCCTGGTATGCATGGCTCCTCATACCTATCCTGGTATGCATGGCTCCTCATCCCTATCATGGTCTGCATGGCTCTTCATCCCTATCCTGGTCTGCGTGGCTCCTCATCCCTATCCTGGTACGCATGGCTCCTCATCCCCATCCTGGTATGCATGGCTCCTCATCCCTATCATGGTCTGCATGGCTCCTCATCCCTATCATGGTCTGCATGGCTCCTCATCCCTATCATGGTCTGCATGGCTCCTCATACCTATCATGGTCTGCATGGCTCCTCATCCCCATCATGGTCTGCATGGCTCCTCATCCCTATCCTGGTATGCATGGCTCCTCATCCCCATCCTGGTATGCATGGCTCCTCATCCCCATCCTGGTATGCATGGCTCCTCATCCCCATCCTGGTATGCATGGCTCCTCATCCCTATCCTGGTCTGCATGGCTCCTCATCCCTATCCTGGTCTGCATGGCTCCTCATCCCTATCCTGGTCTGCATGGCTCCTCATCCCTATCCTGGTATGCATTGCCCCCTCATCCCTATCCTGGTACGCATGGCTCCTCATCCCTATCCTGGAATGCATGGCTCCTCATCCCTATCCTGGTACGCATGGCTCCTCATCCCTATCATGGTCTGCATGGCTCCTCATCCCTATCCTTGTATGCATGGCTCTTTATCCCTATCCTGTTATGCATGGCTCCTCATCCCTATCCTGGTATGCATGGCTCCTCATACCTATCCTGGTATGCATGGCTCCTCATCCCTATCATGGTCTGCATGGCTCTTCATCCCTATCATGGTCTGCGTGGCTCCTCATCCCTATCCTGGTACGCATGGCTCCTCATCCCCATCCTGGTATGCATGGCTCCTCATCCCTATCATGGTCTGCATGGCTCCTCATCCCTATCATGGTCTGCATGGCTCCTCATCCCTATCATGGTCTGCATGGCTCCTCATACCTATCATGGTCTGCATGGCTCCTCATCCCCATCATGGTCTGCATGGCTCCTCATCCCTATCCTGGTACGCATGGCTCCTCATCCCCATCCTGGTATGCATGGCTCCTCATCCCTATCATGGTCTGCATGGCTCCTCATCCCTATCATGGTCTGCATGGCTCCTCATCCCTATCCTGGTATGCATGGCCTGCATCAGAAAAACATTAAACAAATAAACCATTCTACTTACCATCTCTGCGCTCCCTCGCAGCATCTTGTTCCGATGCCAGTAGCTGTGGCTGCGGGGCAATCACGTGTGCCCACTGCTAAAGAGAAATGATTATTCACTGTGGCGATCCTGCGAGGAATCAGCTTTAAACTGAGCTCACATTTGTCATAGACCTCATTACAGATTTTGTCAAAGTTGACAGAGAAACGATGTAACTCAAAATGCAGCCCTATTATTTCTGTGAAAAAACATAACAGATACCACTGTACTCAAAAGCAGTGGGGTCTATTGGCCATCGGTGGTGTCTATTAATGTTATGGTCTCTGTGGTTTCGTCACTTTACAGATGGGAACAGAACATTTTTCCCATGTAATTGAAGTGTAATTAGAACAAGGCCCCATTCTGCGGAGGTTCCCTGTGCTCACTGACCAGGCCAGGGCTCCATGGCCACACTGGTTACCCCGCCTGTCACTGTACACTAATTACCTCAGTGTGTTGGGATGATTACACCTATCCCCTTTGGTCAGTGACTATAGATGGCAGTATAATTTATGCCTGAATGGTATTGTGCCCTTATTAATGAGGCTATAGGTTTTGTCCCAAGAAAGGTTAAAGTTTAAATCAACTAAAAGTTTTGTAGAAAAGTGAAATATCTAATGAAATTCAGAGGAAGGTGTCTATTGTTCCTTCCTTATCTGCAGGCTGTGCCATACAGTTTGTGCAGGCCGCTGTGATTAACTGAGTCGGTCTTGTTAAATTAGATATGACTTAGAGGGTTAATTTCACCAATTAGTGAAGTAAGTTTGCAGCTATTATTAGCCTCTCACTTTTTGATCCATCTGTTGCTATGACTACGTCATTTATATGCTGCAAACGTTTGTAGGCTTGAGTACATTAAGTCGATATTGTGGGGGGGGGAGGTATGTAAATAGGAGTACAAATAATAACAGCCCATAGCAACCAGTCACACTGACACTGTCAGATTACAGGATCCAAAGCAACAATTGGCTTGCCACTAGTGTTTTATAAGCATGTCCCATTATTATCTGTGACTATGCGATTAGTAGACGTGTTGTCAGGGCGCTGCCATGTTAAACCTAAATCCATTACAGATTCAAGTGTTTATGTCACAGCAGAAACCTTTCTGTGATCCTTCTGAGCTTAAAGGGATTGTTCGAAGTGATGAGCGAGCATGCCCGGATAAGATGTTATCTGAGCATGCTCTTGTGTTAGAAGAGAGTCTTCCACATGCTCGAATTCTGTTTGAGTCCCCGCAGCTGCATGTCTCTAACCATCAGGATATCCCTGCATGTGTAGAGGCTGTCGAACAGCCGCGGCGACTTGAGCATAATATTGGAGCACGCCAGAGCTACTCTATTAACGCACGAGCGCACTCACATAACACCTCATCAGAGCATGCTCGATCATCACTAATTGTCCGGTGAAACCAAGTTATTTCCTATCCATATTAAAGGGAACCTGTCACCCCCAAAATCGCGGGTGAGGTAAGCCCACTGGCATCAGGGGCTTATCTACAGCATTCTGGAATGCTGTAGATAAGCCCCCCGATGTAACCTGAAAGAGGAGAAAAAGACATTAGATTATACTCACCCAGGGGCGTTCCCGCTGTTGGTCCGGGTCCGGCGCCTCCCATCTTCTTACGATGACGTCCTCTTCTTGTAGTCACGCTGCGGCTCCGGCACAGGCGTACTTTGTCTGCCCTGTTGAGGGCAGAGCAAAGTACTGCAGTGCGCAGGTTCTGGGAAAGGTCAGAGGCCCGGCGCCTGCACACTACAGCACTTTGCTATGCCCTCAACAGGGCAGACAAAGTACGCCTGCGCTGGAGCCGCAGCGTGAAGACAAGAAGAGGACGTCATCTGATGAAGATGGGAGGCGCCGGAGCTGGACCGCCCCTGGGTGAGTATAATCTAACGTCTTTTTCTCCTCTTTCAGGTTACATCGGGGGCTTATCTACAGCATTTCAGAATGCTGTAGATAAGCCACTGATGCCGGTGGGCTTACCTCACCTGCGATTTTGGGGGTGACAGGTTCCCTTTAATTGGTGATAACTCGTTGATTGGTAGGAGTCCGGCCATTGGGACCCGCTGTGATCAGCAGAACAGCGAACTTGTATCCCGTTAGAATTGAGCAGCAGTGCACATGCTCGAATGCCGCTCCCTTCATTCCCTACGGGGCTGCCGAGTGTTGCACTCAACTTTTTCTGGCAGCCCAATAAAGAATGAATGGAGAAGCTTTTGGACATCTGGTTTACTTCTCCATTTTTAACCAGGGATGAAAGTGCCCTGTCCAGGATGAAAAAATGTTGTTCTGTGAACCGTGGTCAATCCCCCTCGGATCAATAAGTTCTAACCTGTCCTGCAGATAGATGATAACTTGTTTGCACTGCCTAACCCCTTTGATCTGTGTACACATGGCTGCTACATGTCTCGATATTGAGTTGTGAGGTCACTCTTATAATCTGTGGTCAGGGGCGAATTAAGAGTAGCCAGGGCCCCAGGGAGATTACAAGGTGTGGCCCCCAGGTACTCGATATATCACGTGACATGTGATGTGATTAACACACAGGTGCTCTAGGGCACATCTGTACACGGAAAACAGATGCCGCTGCGCGTAGGGCGTCGCACAAATTGTTCCCTTATGTACAGCACTATACATAACATAGCGCTATACACACAGCCCCGTACATACAATGAGTCCACACACAGCCACTTACATACAGTATGAGCCCCCACATACCTACGTATATACAGTATAAGCCCCACATAGCTCCTTATATACAGTAGGAGCCCCCATATAGCTACCTAGATACAGTATGAGCACTGACATAACTCCCTATATACAGTATAAGCTCACTTAGCTATTTATATACAATATGAGCCCCCACATATACAGTATAAGCCCACATAGCTATTTATATGCAGTATGAGCCCACATAAAGCCTCCTATATACAGTATAAGTCCATACATAGCCTCCTATATACAGTATGAGCCCGCACATAGCCTTCTGTATACAATAAGAGCCTTTATATAGTCTACTATATACAGTATCAGCCCGCACATAGGCTTCTATATATAGTATGAGCCCCCTATATACAGTATGAGCCTGCACATAGCCTCTTGTATACAGTCTGAGCCCCTATATAGCCTCCTATTTACAGTATGAGCCCACACATAGCCTGCTGTATACAGTGTGAGCACGCACATAGCCTCCTGTATACAATAAGAGCCCGCACATAGTCTGCTATATACAGTATAAACCCCCACATAGCCTTATATATACATATATATAGCCTCCTATATATAGTATGAGCCTCCGTATAGCCTCCTATATACATAAGGTGCCTGCACATAGCCTCCTATATACAGTGTGAATCCACACTTAGCCTCCTGTATACAGTGTAATACTCCATATAGCTTCCTAGGTAGTGTGAGCCTGCATTTAGCCACATGTATTACAGTATGAGCCTGCACATAGCCTCTTATATTCAGTATGAGCCCACACATAGCCTCCTGTATACAGTGTGAGCCCCATATAGCATCCTACATACAGTATGAGCCCCTACATACCCTCCTATATATAGTATGAGCCCACATATAGCCTCTTGTATACAGTATGAGCCTGCACATAGCCTCTTATATTCAGTATGAGCCCACACATAGCCTCCTGTATACAGTGTGAGCCCCATATAGCATCCTATATGCAGTATGAGCCCGTACATACCCTCCTATATATAGTATGAGCCCACATATAGCCTCTTGTATACAGTATGAGCCTGCACATAGCCTCTTATATTCAGTATGAGCCCACACATAGCCTCCTGTATGCAGTGTGAGCCCCATATAGCATCCTACATGCAGTATGAGCCCGTACATAGCCTCACATGAACAGTATGAGCCCTCGCTTCCCATACACATATTAATAAAAAAAAGACATACCGTACCTCGCTCCCATTCCCCTGGTTCTCTGCTCTGATCCTCGAGGCTCCACTTCTACTGGCCAGCGCGTACATTCTAGCGCAATTACGTCATTGGCACATCACAGCAGAGGCGACGGGAGCTCCCCTGGAGCTGTGCTGCCGTTCTGCATTGTCGGCAGAGCAGTGGCGGGAAAGCTCCCTGCTGTGATACGTGCACCGCAGATGGCGGCACACACAACAATGTAATCGGTAGTCCAGATTGCCCTCATTATATTCCGCCTATGTCTGTGATGTCACCTGTGTAATGATAACTACAGGGGGTATGTTGGCATGGGGCAATCACAGGCTTCTATTTAGGCTCATTAGGGGACATTTATTATTACGTTGCACCATAATCTGCATGTACTGTAAAACTGTTACATTCTATTGTTGAAAACTGCATAAGGCAAATGTATTAATGTTGTACTCCATTTATTGTACCTTTTTTTTAGTATCTAGTCCAAAATGATGGGAAAAGGGGGCATGATAAACTTTTTTGGCATAAAGTTGCATTGCATTTCTAGCAAGAGAAAGAAGTGCAAGGCAAATAACCAAGATAAAGCCACATCTTTAGTAATACATCTAAAATAAAATACATTTACGGGCTGTTGTTAGCATAGAGAGGAGATAACACAAGATCACGAGTTGGCGCCTTGTGTCCCCATTTACCGTATTACATTGAGCAAGCAATCATTGAGGCTTTGCACTTGTAGTTATACGCTGCCATCTTGAAACTGACATTGAAATATTATGACATTGAAATATATTATGATTATTGATTACATTTCTGCATGAAAGTCACAAAACGTCAAATATTGTAGACAGGTCCCAGCTGCATTAAGAATGTGTGGAATAAATACTTTTATGTATGTTACAAATCGTAGCAAAATACAAGTTGCAATTTGCTCAAAATTCGACACTTCCCTACAATGTTTGACACTTTGGTTCCAAGCTCCTTTCTAACATTTTGGAAGTGTACCCCTTTATTATATATAAGAAGTTCCAAGGTGTGCAGAACTTGGCATTGCTTTTGACATTTCACACAATGATCTCAACCTGCAATCTGATATTGGGAATTCTGCTGCGATACTGAAAAACTTGTGCCTGCGGAACTTGTGCCTGCGGAACTTGTGCCTGCGGAACTTGTGCCTGCGGAACTTGTGCCCGATTTATTACTAAGGTGAAGAATATGAAGTGGCGTTGTTGAAATGATTACGCTTCAGATTTGGCGCAGATGAAGCTGCAATACCAATAAATGTGGGGCAAAATCTTCATAATAAAAAATACATAAAGCAAACTCGATAAAACCCTATTCAGATGCAGCAAAGTAAATTGAGTGCAAATAGAGGTAGCGTATGTTCTTCCAAATTTACTACTGATTTCACCAATTGCAATCAAAAGCAGAAAAATCTACAGACCATTTTGTAGCCAAATTAGCGTGCACATTATGCTTGCACTGTAATATACAGGATGGGCCATGTATATGGATTCACCTAAATAAGAAGGGAATGGTGACCGTTTTCTTGTGTAGGGTATCTTGCATTGAAATCTGCTGCAATGACCTGGGTACTGCGTTCACCAAACATCAACACAATTTCTATCCGCTCCTCATGTGTTACCCTGTGACAGGTCAATGGCTGTGAACAAAGAGAAACTTGTAAATAACTCATGAAAGAATAAAGTTACGCTAAAACCAAGCACATCATTGTTTTTCTTGTGAAATTCTCAATAAGTTTCATGTGTCACATGACCCTCTTCCCATTGGAAAAAATAAAGTTGGATCCAAAATGGCCGACTTCAAAATGGCCGCCATGGTCACCACCCATCTTGAAAAATTTCCCCCCTCCCATATACTAATGTGCCACAGACAGGAAGTTGATATCACCAACCATTCCCATTTGATTTAGATGTTTCCATATACACGGCCCACCCTGTATGTGCAGTTCCAAGGCACGGACTAAACAGCGACTCGCCGTGACAAAGGCCAAATATCGCAATTCTACGCTGCTACATTGCAACATAGTGCAAGGACCCAAAAAGTAAGCATGCAAGCTCAAAAATTCCAACGGGTCCCAACGTTTTGTGACTTGCTTGTCACAGTGGCTGTACCATGCGGGTTGCATTGTGGCATCATTCACTTTGCACTATGGTGCGATGTAACAGCAGAGAACAAACTTCAGCCGCATGATGCCCCTTCATTCCGCACATTGGCGGTGGTCTATTTTTTTTTTTTTTTTTACATGATGCACAGTTTGTTTTATGTCCATCTCTCACCGTGGTCTTCCAAATATAACATTCATTTTGAAGCATAGATCAAATTATTGCAATTTATGATGTTACATTATGAGATTATAAAATCTCGGGATACCGTTGAATAAAATCAAAATTTGCCCTTGTACTATTAAAGTGATAAGGTTGCAGGATCCTGTTCCTGGCTGTAGGTGGCACTGCAGCTCCTCTTATCAGTTGATGTGTGTTACTGACCTTCTATGGAGCCAAACCTGGATATTGGTAATCCTAAATGTAGATGTCGCTTCCTGTTCTATGTCTCCTCTCTGTCAGCTTTGCTCCTACTGTTTGCTAATAAAAACTGCAAACCGTAAAGTGTAAAGTGAGCATTGTACATACATGAAAGAATTGGACACTAAGGGGCTTTGCTGTGCAATGTATGACTTTCCAGTGGGGCTAAATCCTGCTCGATTTTTATAATGTTATGTTTTATTAATATCCGAGCGTATTTATCAATCTGGATTAGACAACGGCTATGTTCACACGTTGCGTTTTTGCGGCGTTTATTTTTCTGCAGGCAAAACACCCTCTCTTGGCAGCAGAGAAGTTTGCGAAAAGCAGGTTTTGATGCGTATTTGCAGCATTTTTGCTGTGTTTTTGTTGTCTCTTGTGCATATTGATAACGTTTTTTGCTCCCCCCTCCCATTTAAACTGATGCAACTTTCTTAGGTTTTTGCACCAAAAAGAGAGCAAAATCTGGTACCTTCGTTTTTGCTGTGTTTTTGCACTTACTTGCTTTCTATGGGTGAAAAAACGCTGAAAGAATTGACAGTTTGCAAAAATGATGCAATTTTCCAAATCAGTCAGAAAACCAGGATCCCACTTGATCCTCTTTCACACCCTCATATAGGGCAGGTTTTCTTTCCACTGAAGTCTATGGAATTTGTATAGACAACTGAGCCAGTGACTTCAAAACCCAGAATCACATGTGTGGCCCCCTCCCCATCATTTCCGAGCTGGATACAAGCACCAGACTGCCACGACAAAGAGTAATAAAGGCTGACCATTTATTGTGTGAGGACTTCTCTGGACCTCCTTAATGGCTGATGTCAGGGAAGACTTGCCCAATCCTTCAGTACTCAGGAAGATAAGCCACTGGACATCGCTGGCGGCTTTCTCCCCATTCCCAACACATGCACGTTCAGCCAAGCCCAGAGCGCATGTTGGTTTGCACTTTTTTTAATACTTCTGGCTGGAGATGATCAACATCTATCCTGAATTCTGAATATGATTATCCCATATTAAGAAACCACTTAATGGGTCATTCAGCTAATTGCTGTAGTCACACTCCTGTCACTCTCTGCAAACAGTAGAAATTCTATTGTAAAGTTAAGCAAAAGAAATTTGCATAACCCAGGTTCAGCGGCCACATCAGTAGTCCATAGCCGGCAGACTAGCGCTATGTGAACCTATTGCCTGCAGGTTTCCGAACGCCTCTTCTTATTAATAGAAGACACAACGTCACTCACGTGTGTTGGAATCAATGTAATGATTTTGCCAAACATTCTAATAAAGAGAGGTTCTGAGATGCCGCAGTTAGCAGGAGGTTCGCAGGGCTCAGTTCTGGCAGGATCTTGGGAATCTTTTTGCTCTACTCTATTCAAATGCATGAACATCCCTATAAAAAGTGACGGGTCCCGTCTGTCACAACCAGACCTGCTCCTACAGGCTGGCTCGCTACTTGGACTCAAGAGATTGAAGGTCCTCAGCGGGAGACATCATTTTATGACGTGCATTTTTTATACATCAATTCTTCACCAGAATTTCTATGTAGTATTATTTAGAGATCATCTGATCTAATGGTGAAGCTTAGCATCATACTAATCTATATACGGTAAATCAGCTCTAAGCTTATAGAAAGTCAGCAATCAGATCTCTGTACAAATTGAAAAGTCGCCTACCGAAAATGTACTAAGATTTGGGATTATTACATTCCGGGCGACTGCATGTTGGCTTTTGTTAGTTTTGGTTTTTGAGATGTGGCCACCATGTAAATTTAGGCTTCTGAAGATACGGCCACCATGTAAATTTAGGCTTCTGAAGGTATGACCACCATGTAAATTTCGGCTTCTCAAGATATGGCCACCATGCAAATTTCAGCTTCTAAAGGTATGACCACCATGTAAATTTAGGCTTCTGAAGGTATGACCACCATGTAAATTTAGGCTTCTGAAGGTATGACCACCATGTAAATTTAGGCTTCTGAAGATACGGCCACCATGTAAATTTTGGCTTCTGAAGGTATGACCACAATGTAAATTTCAGTTTCTGAAGGTATGGCCACCATGTAAATTTAGGCTTGAGGTGAACTCCGCGTCTGGTGGCACGTTTGCCCGTTCTACAGGCTCATTACAGCTCTATGTACCACACTCTACGGTTTACCGTTATAACGTATTACTCACCAAGTCTCTCACTAGAGAGTAACGCCCCCTACATGCTCAATACAGCACGTAACTGAAGAAGGTTCTGTATGAACCGAAAAGTTTTCTGTGTACTGCAGTAAATTATTATTAATATTATTTATTATTATAGCGCCATTTTTTCCATGGTGCTTTATATTATGATCTGGTGGCCTAGGAGCAGCATGAGACGTACTCTGGAGAAGGTGGTCCCTGTACTGACCGCAAACCCTGAACTAGCAGCGCAACTAGAAATAGCCGTGGGGAGTACCTAACACTCCCTAGACCCCTCGACACCGCCTAAGAACTAACTACCCCTAAAGACAGAAACGGGAAAACTATCTTGCCTCAGAGAAAATCCCCAAAGGATAGACAGCCGCCCACAAATATTGACTGTGAAAGGAGAGGGAAATAACATACGCAGACATGAAATCAGGATTTAGCATAGGAGGCCATACTAGGTAAAAAGGAAGAATAGGACAGAGTACTATGCGGTCAGTATAAAAACACTAGAAAATATCCACCACAGAAAATACAAAACACCACATCTGACTAAAGACATGGAGGGTATAGCTGCATCTCCAGAGACACAGCAAGGCTGCAAAAAATCCTTCACAGACAAAGCTGGACAAAACAAAACAAGAAAATGTACAGACTATAAGGTCCACAGCAGGTGGACAGCAAAAACAAGGCCAGAACTTATCTTTGAAGAAATAAACAGCAGACCAGGAGAGACCAAGAATGGATGTGAATCCTCCAAAAACAATGGACAACTGGCACTGACAAAGGATAAAGCAGGACTTAAATAGCCCAGCCCAAATTACCAAAAAATGGATACACCTGATAAATGCTGCGATCCAACTACCGCAGCACTACCACTCATAACCACCGGAGGGAGCCCAAGAGCAGAATTCACAACAGCTTTACATGTGAGGAGGGGTGTACATAATAAAAAACAAGTACAATAATCTTGAACAATACAAGTCACAACTGGTACAGGAGGAGAGGACCCTGCCCGCGAAGGCTCACAATCTACAAGGGATGGGTGAGGATACAGTAGGTGAGGGTAAAGCTGGTTGTGCAGCGTTTTGGTCAATCGGTGGTTACTGCAGGTTGTAGGCTTGTCGGAAGAGGTGGGTCTTCAGGTTCTTTTTGAAGGTTTCGATGGTAGGCAAGAGTCTGATATGTTGTGGTAGAGAGTTCCAGAGTAGGGGTGATGCACGAGAGAAATCTTGTATAAGATTGTGGGAAGAGTAGATAAGAGGGGAGTAGAGAAGGAGATCTTGTGAGGATCGGAGGTTGCGTGCAGGAAATTACCGGGAGACGAGGTCACAGATGTATGGAGGAGACAGGTTGTGGATGGCTTTGTACGTCATGGTTAGGGTTTTGTACTGGAGTCTCTGGGTGATGGGGAGCCAGTGCAGGGATTGACAGAGGGGAGAGGCCGGGGAATAGGGGGGGACAGGTGGATTAGTCGGGCAGCAGAGTTTAGAACAGATTGGAGGGGTGCAAGAGTGTTAGAGGGGAGGACACAGAGCAGGAGGTTACAGTAGTCGAGGCGGGAGATGATGAGGGCATGGACTAGGGTTTTTGCAGATTCTTGGTTTAGGAATGTAGGGATCCGTGAAATATTTTTGAGTTGGAGGCGGCAGGAAGTGGAAAGGGCTTGGATATGTGGTTTGAAGGAGAGATCAGTGTCAAGGATTACACCGAGGCAGCGAGCTTGTGGGACTGGGGAGAGTGGGCAGCCATTTACTGTAATGGATAGGTTCGTTGGGGAGGTAGTGTGAGATGGGGGAAATATGATGAATTCTGTTTTGTCCATGTTAAGTTTTAGAAATATAGCGGAGAAGAAGGATGAAATAGCGGATAGACATTGAGGGATTCTGGTTAGTAGGGAGGTGATATCTGGTCCAGAGATGTAGATTCTCCTTCTACGCATTTAAGCTGAGTGCTAAGTTTATATTTACTGTACTTATGGTTTGGGATCCTAACTTTAGCACCACCCCATATCTGTGCTCATGGTGTTTCTTTACCTTGTAAATTTAGGCTTCTGAAGGTATGGCCACCATGTAAATTTAAGCTTCTAAAGACACTGAATCCCACTTATTGTCGACTGACCTCATAATGACGTGGATAGCTCTAGTGTTACATCTTGTAAAGATGAAGGATCCTCCTGCCTCGCCTCATTCTCAGAGGAATGAGAATGAGTTGCTGTGTGAATAATGGCAGAATATCATCCCTGGGTTCTCCGTTTTAGTAGGGAGAAGCAACTACTGCATTAGTGATGAGCGAATATACTTGTTACTCGAGATTTCTTGAGCATGCTCGGGGGTCCTCCAAGTATTTTTTAGTGCTCGGAAATTTAGTTTTTCTTGCCGCAGCTGAATGATTTACATCTGATAGCCAGCATAAGTACATGTGGGGGTTGTCTGGTTGCTAGGGAATCCCCACAAGTACTTATGCTGGCTAACAGATGTAAATCATTCAGCTGTGGCAAGAAAAACTAAATCTCCGAGCACTAAAAAATACTTGGGACACCCGAGCGTGCTCGAGAAATCTCGAGTAACGAGTATATTCGCTTATCACTGTACTGCATATATGTCTTTACAGGATGTAGCGGATTATTCTGCTCATTTATCTTAGGAGGTCTAATGTTTACCACTATGTGCTATGCAATCCTGAACTGGAAAAGTTAATGTCATTTAGGTAAATTGTAGTGTAGAAATGGCTAATGATTGAAGACAGCCATGTGGTAGCTAGGGAGAATGGCATTCATAAGTATAAGGGCTCATGCAGACGTCCATGTAGAATCAGTCTGAACACTGGCTGCGGGTCTCTCGACCTCAGCGTGACAGGTCCATGTATTTGAGGCTGTTACAGTTAAGTCAGCAGTGCCGAAGGGCCAGTCCATGTTTTGCGGTCTGAGATCAGACCGAGATCCACGGCTGTCTGCATGAGCCGTAAGGCTACATGTGCACAGAGTTTTTTGAGTAATAACTCCAGAAGGCTTCAACGGATCCCACTGATTCTGAGATTGTTTTTTGTAACATATTGTACTTCATCTTAGTGGTAAAATTTGTTTGATACGACGGGCCTTTATTTATGAAAAAAATGGAAATTTGGCAAAAATTTTGAAATTTTTTTTTTAATTTTCAAACTTTTAATTTGTGCCCTTAAATCAGAGAGTAATGTCACACAAAATAGTTACTGTAATAAATAAGATTTCACACATGTCTGCTTTACATCAGCGCAATTTTGGAAACATAATTTTCTTTGTTAGGAAGTATAAGATTTAAAAGTTGACCAGCGATTTCTTATCTTTCCAACAAAATTTACAAAACCATTTTTTTTTTTGGTACCACATAGCATTTGAAGTGATTTTGAGGGAAAGTACCCAAAAGTGACACCATTATAAAATCTGCCCCCCTCAAGGTGTTTAAAAGCACATTCAAGAAGTTTATTAACCCGTTTGACTTTTTGAGAAGCGGACGCCATGTCTTGTTTGGAGATCCCCTGATGTGCCTAAACAGTGCAACAATTGACCCCATTTTGTAAACCACACCCCTCAAGGAATTTATCCAGGGATATAGTGAGCATTTTGAACCCACGTTTGACACAGAATTTGATAACATGAAGTTGTTATTTTGAATATGTAGTTATTAATGTGGAGCGCAAGTGCTCGCTACTCCATGTTGCATCGCGTGCTTGGGTATGCACCAACTATTGCGGGTGCTTGAGTCTCTGCCCATGGGACCCGTGCATACCTGAGCACCCGATAACCTCGAGCAGCGAGTGCTTGCACTCAACACTAGCTCATATAGTCATCTTTTTTTGAAAAACCCCAACTCTGTGGACACTCAAAGTGGTGACTGAACCAGCGCTGGCACCGCCGTCATGATTGAAATCTTGACGCTTGCTGGGGGAATAAAGAAAATGTTCTACCCGCAGCGTTCGGCTGTGTGCAGGCGCCAGTTAGGTTAGTAACGCTACCTGCAGAGTATACCCATATCTGCAGATCAATAGCGTTTTTCTGGTCACAGGTTCCTTTTAAAGCTTACCCTATTATGGTTGTGTTTTATGTCGTTCTGTTTGCAAAAATGGCCATTGCAATAGAAGAATACCTCTGAAAGGAGAAATTTCCAACCTATATAATTGCTGGGTAACTACCGTAATATGAGACTGTGACGCCCAGGAGACCGGGATACCCAGCACCGGACCAATGGGGTCTGTCTCTTGAGGGGGATGTCACGGGTGGCTTGACCCGGTGCTGTGGCCTCAGGCAATGCACAGTGTAAGGGGTATCATGAGGGGACAGGCACTTACTTGATCAGCAGCAGGTTCTCCCAGTGGTGACGATCCTGATCCTGGATAGATGGCTATTGTCCAAATGAAAGACTGAGGCACTGAAACGTTTAACCAGTTTACTTTAACATAAAAGGATTTACAACCAGTCCTGTCACCGGAGTCTGTATGGGAACTCTGAGTTACTTTGACCCTGCCGGGGTCTTCGCCTCTTATTGTGCGCAATTTCTGTGTGGCCCTGCTGCTGTATGTGAACTGGCTGCCGGCCCAATCTGTCCCCTCCGGGTCCTGGTTCGACGGGCAACCCGAGTCCTTTTATCGGTTTACCCCCTCTGGGAGTACCGCTGAACTCTGTGTCTGTTGCTGCGTCCGGCCCTAGTGAAGCTGATATCACCTCACGTTTTTCCGGTTGCTGTATTATATATAATGAATACAGCCACGGATCCGGTATCCGTCTTTGCGCCTGTTCTGGGTAGTGATTAATGCTACCCGGTTCTCACAATGTCCTTTTTCTCTATCCCTCTTCTCCTCAGGCCGGTGATTTGGGCCTGGAAACCGTCATAGGGCTGTTAGAAATTCAGCTGTATGACCTCTCACTATCAGCTCCTTAGCCCAACTGCCAGTTCTTCTCTCAGACCAGAATGGATCAAGGGGAGTCTCTGGAGCTCCCCCTTCTGGCCGGAGGTGGTAGTGCAGTCTTGCTATTTTAGTATTTGCATTTACTGTCAGTAACTATTTTTGTGGCAAATACCCCTAGGGGTGCCACATTCCCCCTTAGTTAAGAACAGTACTCCGGGACTGTGGGACAATAACATTTTGAAATAACAATTAATATGTACAGAGTCTTAAAAATGAAAAGTTACAAAAACCACTCAAGGAAACAAAAATATAGTTCTGTAAAAAGTCACTTCAAATAGCGTCCATTAATACAGTTCTATCCTTGAAGGTACTAGGAAAGGCACTGCACTTTGTGTCCAAGAATTTAGTTCCATTTTTCCAACGGAGTTATCAATATAAAGTCTAAAGAAAGTTCAAAAAGAGCAAAAAGCAAAGTTCAAAAAGCAGTCTTTCCGGAGCTTTGATTTAGTGCCTCCGGGCTGATAAAAAGTTCAAGAATATGCAAGAAGTTCATACAGACAAGTCTCTGTAGGCACTGGGCTTAAACGTTGCAGACTGATAACAATGACTATACTACATTTTCTGTTTAACTATATACGGCATAACATATATACAATTCACATTATGAGCTTTATAGTTGGTAATCTGCATACCTGGCCGGTAATTGACCCTGGGTACTACGCTGTGATCTACGTAATAGCGGTGTCTCTTCATGTGGTGTACTACTGTCTACTGCGGATGTAGTATCTGCCTGCTCTGCTAAAGATAATTCCACGACTATGGAGTTGGCAAGTCCACCGTGAATGGGATTACTCTGACCAGGAATCTGTTCTTCCTGGCCTGGAACCTCCTGTAGTACGGGGCCAGCCTCTTCCTGTCTTGGGACTTCTGGTATTGGGTTCGGTGTTGGGTAAAAGGCCACCATGGGGACCACTACTGCACCATGGTATGTTAGTAGGGTTTTGGGAAAGTCTCCTATACAGGTGTGATACACTTCCTCTTCTTTTTCCTTTACTGGTTGAACCTGTATGGGTTGAATAACTTCTGGTTCTGGCTGGACAACGTCTGGCTCTTTCAATGCTTCCGGACATAATTTAAGATTGTCTCTTGACACTAGTACAGATGTTAAGCCTCCGTTTTTGCTAATGAGACACATTTTAGGATTATCCACTCTTGTTGGTAAAACTGTGTAGGGTACGGCTTCCCACTGATTGTCCAGTTTATTGGTTCGACGATTTCTCTTGAGCACTTGGTCACCCGGTCTTAATGGGGTCGCTAGAGCATTCTCGTTGAAAGTTCGCTCTTGTCTTTCTCTAGTTTGCTGAAGGCTTCTTTCCACACTCTCTTGCACTTGGCGATACTGCTTTTGCCGTATGATATCCCAATTGGAGTCTTGAACTTCTGCGTCTGGTTTCAGAATTCCCATTTCTAGATCGATTGGTAATTGGCCGGGTCTTGCACGCATAAGGTAAGCTGGGGTGCAGTTGGTGGAGCTCACCGGGACATGATTATACAGATCCACCAAGTCAGGCAATTTCTCTGGCCATTGATTCCTTTCTGTCTCAGGTAAAGTCTTTAGTAGGTCTATTACAATATGGTTTATCTTCTCGCATAAGCCGTTTGTTTGTGGATGATAGGCCGTCGTCCGGATCTTTTTGCAACCATACATATTACAGAATTCTCTGAAGATCTCTGATTCAAAGGCTGTACCTTGGTCGGTGAGAACCTGTTCCGGATATCCATGGGGTCTACAAAAGTACGTTTGGAACGCTTTGGCTGCTGTTTTTGCTGTCAGATCTTTTACGGGTACTACTACCAAGAAACGTGAATAATGGTCCACGATGGTCAAGGCATAGACATAGCCGGACCGGCTTGGTGTCAACTTCACGTGGTCCATGGCTACAAGTTCAAGTGGTTGTTTGGTGATTATGGGCTGCAGTGGTGCTCTTTGGTTCTTTTGATCGTTTCTTCTGAGGTTACACGGGCCACAATTTCTGCACCACTGTTCGATTGATTTTCTCATCCCGACCCAATAAAATCTTTCTCTTAGAAGTACTTCTAACTTTTTCCAACCGAAGTGACCAGCACCATTATGGTAAGCTTCGAGGACCATCTTCACATCTTGTTTAGGCACAATAATCTGCCAAACCAATTCATGTGTTTTCGGATTGGTGTATCTTCTACAGAGCTTCCCTTGATACAGGAACATTTTGCCTCTCTCTTTCCAGAGTTGATGCGTCTCTTCTGGGGCATCCTCATAGGGATATGCACTTTGCTCAGTCAACAGTTCCTTCACCAACTTCACAGCCGGATTGCTGTCTTGGGTGTCAGCCCATCTATGGTGTGCTAACGGATTAAAATTCACCTCTTGTTGTTTCTGATAGGTACTTGACTGATGATGTTTTGCCTTGGGACGATGGAAGGCTGGTAGTTCAATTTCTTCAATCTCCCCCGTTTCCTCTTCTACATCTCTCAAGTGTGGCATCCGGGATAGGGCATCGGCATTTCCATTCTTGCGACCTGCTCGATACTTGATTATGAAGTTGTAATTAGATAACCGGGCTATCCATCGCTGTTCTAACGCACCTAATTTGGCTGTGTCCAGGTGGGTCAACGGATTGTTGTCAGTATAGACAATAAATTCTGCAGCGGCCAGCGGCCAGACTACTGCCAGTAGTTCCAATTTGAAGGAGCTGTAATTTTCTGAATTTCTTTCAGTAGGCCGGAGCTTTCTACTTGCAAAGGCGATGACTTTCTCCCGACCTTCTTGCTTTTGTGACAGCACCGCTCCTAGTCCCACATTACTGGCATCGGTGTAGAGGATGAAAGGTTTATGGTAATCTGGGTATGCCAGAACCTCTTCTCCGGTTAGTGCCTTCTTTAGTTGTTCAAAGGAGTCTTCCCTTTCGTCGTTCCACTGAAAAGGAGGGTTTCGGTTTGAAGGTTTCTTCGTCTGCCCTACCAAGGTGTCTTGCAAGGGTGCTGCCAACTTGGTAAATCCTTTTATAAATCTGCGATAGTAACCCACCAATCCCAGGAATTGTCTCACTTCTTTTGCGCTGGTAGGTCTTGGCCAATCCCTTATGGCGCTTATTTTCTCGGGATCTGGTGCTACTCCCTCCGAACTCACGATGTGTCCCAGGTACTGTACCTTTGGCTTGAGAAGGTGACATTTGGATGGCTTGACTTTCATGCCATACCTGGATAAGGCTTCGAACACTTCTGCCAGGTCTATTAAGTGTTGTTCGTAAGTCTTTGAGTAGACGATCACATCATCTAGGTACAGGAGGACGGTCTCGAAGTTCTTGTGTCCGAGGCAGCATTCCATCAGCCGCTGGAAGGTACCGGATGCGTTGCAGAGTCCGAACGGCATGCGATTAAATTCACATAGACCCATTGGTGTGGTGAATGCCGTCTTTTCCTTATCTCTCTCAGCCACAGGGACTTGCCAATACCCGCTTGTTAAGTCTAAGGTGGAAAAATAATTAGCAGATTTCAAAGCAGTTAAGGACTCTTCTATCCTAGGCAAGGGGTAGGCGTCTTTATGGGTGATGTTATTAATCTTCCGGTAGTCTACGCACATTCTCATGGTTCCGTCCTTTTTTTTGACAATCACTAGAGGGGCCGCCCAGGGGCTACAGCTGTCTCTTATTACCCCGGCCTGTTTCATTTCCCTCAGCATATCTTTTGCACATTGATAGTGAGCGGGCGGTATGGGTCTATATCTTTCTTTTATTGGGGGATGGTCACCTGTGGGGATTGTGTGTTCTACCCCTTCTATCCGTCCGAAGTCCAATGGGTGTTTACTGAAGACTTGTTCATATTCCGTCACTAGCCTATACACCCCTTGTTTTTGATGGGTAGGTGTTGAATTTATGCCCACGTGTAGCTGTTGGCACCAATCCTCCATTTCTCCATCTGAGCCATTGCCTTCCACCTGACAGGTTGGTTCTAAGGGCTCAATGGTTGTGATGGCATTGTTGTCAACAGTATATAGCTTTGCCATTGTAGCATACCTTGGCAAAGTGACCTCTTCCTCTCCACAGTTCAAAAGTCGTACCGGCACTCGTCCCCGGTGTACCTCGACTATCCCTCGTGCTGTGAGTATAGTGGGCCTGCTGTCGGTGTACACTGGTTCTATTAAGGCTTGATAATCTCGTCCCTTAGTACCAATGGCTGCTCTACACCATACCAGCATTTCTGTTTTTGGTGGGATTACAATAGACGTTGGATCACTTACCCTCACACTGCCGATTTCTCCACCTGCAACTTCTACCTGTTGCCTTAACATCAATACTTTTATTTCCCTCCGGAGAACTCTCTGCTGGCAGGATTGGGCAGTTTCAGCAATTTGCTGTAAGACAGAAATGACTTCGGAAAAGCAGTTCTCTAACACATTCATTCCTATCAATACAGTTGGTTCACAGTTCTGCCGGTCAACATCAACAACAATTATACCCTGTTTCTTCAGTTCTACTTTACCAATCTTTATGGTCATCTCCCTGAATCCTAGTTTCGGTACCAACTTACCATTACTGGCCCATATATCTAGTTCAACATCAGAGGGCCCTTTATCAATATCTGCATCAGCCCAGTACCTCTTATAAAGGATATACGGTATAGATGAAATCTGGGAACCTGTGTCCAGCAAAGCGTTGAGGGGAATTCCGTCCAGCACGATAGGGATAATGGGTCGTCCTCCGATGTACCTGTCGTGCCAGGGTGTTGGGCCTTGAAAGTTCATTCCTGCGAAGCGGCCCGCATTCCCAGGGGATTCCCGTTTAAATCACAATCTCGTGCAAAGTGGCCCAGCTGCTGGCAACGGCGGCAAATGGGCTGTCCATCCGGTTGGTAGCGGTCGCGGGGTCGTCCTCTCCATGTCGGGTATCTCCGGGGTCTCATCCATGGAACATCCTCTCTACAGTTTGCCAACTCCATCTTGTGTCCTCTCATCTCCTGCATGGTTTTAGCCATTGAAGCAACAACATCAGCTAAAGAGTCAAGCTTTTGTTGAAGAGCCTCATTAGTACTGGGCCCCAGGGGCTTAGCAATGGCCCCAGACATAGCTGATGTCACTGGCACTCCCTGTTGTTGAGGTGCCTCTGCCATGGGTTGCGCAGGATCCTGATCCCGAGGTGCCTCTGCCAGCTGGAGACGTATAGCGCTCTCCTTTAATTGGGCAAATGTCAATTCAGGGTTCTTAAAAACAAGCATGCTCACATGCCCCCGGTGAGGAGGGGTGTAGAGTCCCTCAATAAATTGATCTCTTAGCAGTTTATCCGCTCCGGTGTTAAAAATGGGTTCAGCCAGTGTAAGTGATTTAAGGGCTTCCTGCAGGTTTAAGGCAAAGTCTCTCACGCCCTCATTAGCTTTTTGTTTGCAACTAAAGAATCGTATTTTAGCTTTGCTGCTGGCCGTGGTTTCAAATGTAGCTTTTAATCCAGCAAATATGCGTTCAACAGTGCCTTTTAGATCAGCTGCCCATGCTGTGACTTCTCGCTTAGCATGGCCACTTAACTGCATCATCAGGAGACTAACACGCTGAACTTCACCCACAGGGAACATGTCAAAATGGGCCAGCATCTTTTCTCTGAAATCGTCAAGGGTATTAGGCTCACCTTCATACATTGGAAGCCATGGGCCACCCGGGGTATATGGCATCAGCACCGGCATGATGGGCGCCACTCCTTGCACCGCTGCGCTGCCGGACTCTCTATTGACACTCTGTCTTTCAGCTGCATTAGCGTTGCCGAGTGCTGCGGCGTCTCCGTGCTGCGACATACTGTGCCCCCTTAGTTAATCCGGACCCTTCCGGTCCTCCGCTTCCGTCGGGATAGTGTAGATTCGTTCCGCTGTGCAGCAGGATCGATTTTCCCCTTGCTCTGATGTCAGAGCGCTCAGCTTGGTTCCGCCCACAATGACACGCCCCCTGCTGCTCCCACCCACCGCGCTCTGTAATGGCGGATTCTGAAGTTTTTCAGTTAGACTGGGGCTCAGGTGATGGCGTAGCTCAATTAACAGTCTCGTGCCTAACGGTTATGAAGTGATTACCTCAGGGGATGGCGGCCATCTTTACTCCATTATAACCAATGGGGAAAAGTCACTTTCAATAGTTTTCAATGGGGAATGGATTTTTCTTTAATAAAGTCAATTTTCAAGATTTTTCATCCCAGTTTTCACAGTTTTGGGCTCCAATCACGGCACACAATACCCGGTATACGGGCTGGCTAGATCCTGTTCGTGACGCCAATTGTGACGCCCAGGAGACCGGGATACCCAGCACCGGACCAATGGGGTCTGTCTCTTGAGGGGGATGTCACGGGTGGCTTGACCCGGTGCTGTGGCCTCAGGCAATGCACAGTGTAAGGGGTATCGTGAGGGGACAGGCACTTACTTGATCAGCAGCAGGTTCTCCCAGCGGTGACGATCCTGATCCTGGATAGATGGCTATTGTCCAAATGAAAGACTGAGGCACTGAAACGTTTAACCAGTTTACTTTAACATAAAAGGATTTACAACCAGTCCTGTCACCGGAGTCTGTATGGGAACTCTGAGTTATTTTGACCCTGCCGGGGTCTTCGCCTCTTATTGTGCGCAATTTCTGTGTGGCCCTGCTGCTGTATGTGAACTGGCTGCCGGCCCAATCTGTCCCCTCCGGGTCCTGGTTCGACGGGCAACCCGAGTCCTTTTATCGGTTTACCCCCCTGGGAGTACCGCTGAACTCTGTGTCTGTTGCTGCGTCCGGCCCTAGTGAAGCTGATATCACCTCACGTTTTTCCGGTTGCTGTATTATATATAATGAATACAGCCACGGATCCGGTATCCGTCTTTGCGCCTGTTCTGGGTAGTGATTAATGCTACCCGGTTCTCACAATGTCCTTTTTCTCTATCCCTCTTCTCCTCAGGCCGGTGATTTGGGCCTGGAAACCGTCATAGGGCTGTTAGAAATTCAGCTGTATGACCTCTCACTATCAGCTCCTTAGCCCAACTGCCCAACTGCCAGTTCTTCTCTCAGACCAGAATGGATCAAGGGGAGTCTCTGGAGCTCCCCCTTCTGGCCGGAGGTGGTAGTGCAGTCTTGCTATTTTAGTATTTGCATTTACTGTCAGTAACTATTTTTGTGGCAAATACCCCTAGGGGTGCCACAAGACCATTTTGTGTTTCAGGCCAGTCTCACACGTCCAGATAATTCCGGTACCGGAGTTATCCGTGTCCGTGAGCTCACGTAGGCCATCCGTGTGGCACACGTGTGCCGACTGGGTACCACGTGGAGCGTGCAGGAGACAGCGCTAGAGATGAAATGAAGATCCCTGTCCCCACCCCCCTCCCACCCCCTGTGCGCCCGCCCGCTGTTAATAAAATACTCACCCGGCTCCCTCGCAGCGCCCTGTCCTCGCCGCACCTTCTCCTGTATGAGCGGTCACGTGGTGCCGCCCATTACAGTGATGAATATGCGGCTCCACCCCTATATTCATGACTGTAATCGGCGGCACCACGTGACCGCTCATACAGGAGAAGCTGCGGCGAGGACAGGGAGCTGCGAGGGAGCCGGGTGAGTATTTAAATAACAGCGGGCGGGCGCACAGGGGGTGGGAAGGGGGTGGGGACAGGGATTTTTATTTTAAACACAAAAAAAAAAAAGGATTTTTCATATCTTCTATCCAGCGAACGCTGCTGGAGAGAAGATATGAATGGCGGCTTCAGCACCACGTGGGGGGGGGGGACAGCGCGTACTGTAGCGCTGTCTCCTGCACGGCACACGGACTGCACACGGACAGCGTCCGTGTGCGGTACGTGTTTTACATGGACCCATTGACTTTAATGGGTCCGTGTAATCCGTGCGCTCCCACGAACACTGACATGTCTCCGTGTTTTGCACACGGACACACGGTCCGTGAAAACACGCTGACATGTGCAGAGACACATTGATTTCAATGTGTCTATGTGAGTCAGTGTCTCCGGTACGTGAGGAAACTGTCACCTCACGTACAGGAGACACTGACGTGTGAAACCGGCCTCAGGCAGTGTCCTTACTATTTGGCTGCTATAGCTGTTATTATAGTAGCAAAATAAGAAAATATATTATAAATTCCCATTCATTCTTATTTCATTTTGTGCCACTGCAGTAAAAAAACAAGATAAATATTACTATAGCAAAAATGTCAAAAAAAACATCATGTGAAAATCTAAAAAATTTTTTAAAATGCTCTATATCAATCTGTGCTTATTGAAGTAGAGTTGAAAAACAATGCCTTGCGAGCAGCTGCGGTGGTGGTGAGCTTCATCGCTATCCACACATGCCCTTTTCATTAGAAATATGTGCACGTTGATTTACAGATGACATTTTATTCTCCTGGCGATATTTACTCCAACCTGTTTTTTGCAATTAGGTTTTAATTTGCTGATTCAAGTACTGGCGCTTGACATTTCCCATTAGTTATTGATAGTATTTCACTGTATGCGCCAGCAGAGGGCAGCACAACACCGTCGTTTCACAAGTTCAGTTTTCACTTTTCTGTTGGGTTTCAAGAAATGAATCATGAGTCGGAGCGGTTCCGCTGCGCGCATGTAATATCACAGGAGGCATGGATCAGAAAGGGACTTAGCTGTTCATTCTGTTCTATAATCGATTTATTACTATTAATGTTAAAGACAAAATTGTTAAAAGAAAAGTCCCAGCTTCAGATAGGTGTCATGATTTCATGTTTTTTTGCATACACTGATCATGTCCATAGGTCCCCACGCAATCTGCATATAACTAAGGGTGTCAGTTTGGCGTAATCTAAACCTGTATATGCAGTCATACCAAATGAATACGGTGTGTATGCTACTGTATACAGTACAGCTTAGAGCAAAGCATAATCCGAGCAGAGCCTTATTTCTGTAATACGATAAGTCCAGCAGGAAATTCAAGGAAAAATTCTTATTTAATCAAGCCATGATTAAGACATCAAGTTGAAACGCGTCGGAATAATGCTGCCACTCCATGGATTTTTTATGCGTGATGCTGTGCAATACTTTTTGAGTGGTTTACCATTATTTATATTTTAAATATGAAGAAATAAATAATAATTTTTACTTGAATTTCCTGCTGGACTTATCATATTTTTTCCCGTGGACTGTGTGCTCCTACCTCTGTGCAGGAACAGATGAGAGGTGGCAGATTTCTAGGTGAGCTGACTACTTGTGTGTTTTTTATTTCTGTAATGTTTTAGAGGCAACATAATTTTAGTGACCAGCAGGTGGCAGCATCACACAGTGGTCATATAAAGCCATTTGTCAGAGGAAGTGAGCTGTGCCAACATCAGCAGGGCCAGCACCAGCCGGCCAGCACCAGCCGGGCCAACATCAGCAGGGCCAGCATCAGCCGGGCCGTCACCAACTGGGTCATCAGCAACTGGGCCATCACCAGCAGGGCCATCACCAGCAGGGCCACCATCAGCCGAGCTATTACCAGCTGGGTCATCACCAGCAGGGCCATCACCAGCAGGGCCATCACCAGCAGGGCCAGCATCAGCCGGGCCGTCACCAACTGGGTCATCAGCAACTGGGCCATCACCAGCAGGGCCATCACCAGCAGGGCCAACATCAGCCGAGCTATTACCAGCAGGGCCAACATCAGCCGAGCTATTACCAGCTGGGTCATCAGCAGCAGGGCCATCACCAGCAGGGCCATCACCAGCAGGGCCAACATCAGCCGAGCTATTACCAGCTGGGTCATCAGCAGCAGGGCCATCACCAGCAGGGCCATCACCAGCAGGGCCAACATCAGCCGAGCTATTACCAGCAGGGCCAACATCAGCCGAGCTATTACCAGCTGGGTCATCACCAGCTGGGTCATCACCAGCAGGGCCAACATCAGCCGAGCTATTACCAGCTGGGTCATCAGCAGCCGGACCAGCACCATCTGGGCCAGCACCAACCGGTACTTGTACATGATGATATGATACATGTACAGGATGATTGAATGTCAGCTCATAATGAATAGAAATAGAAAATCTGGAGATCAAAAAAGTGCAAATAGGGCCTTAACTGGTTAGAAACATGGGGTGGATCGGGGAGAGGTACGCTCACCTTGTTTTGTTGTAACTAAGCAACATGTGGAAAGCCGCTGCAGGAGATGGGTCCAAAGACCGAGGATAATGGTGAAGCCGGGTGTATGTGTCCAAATTTGCGCTGCTGATAAAGATAACATGCTGCCCATAGATTGCCCACAGTATTTCCGAGCTGATAGGTTCTCTTTTAGTACATCAGTCATATAATTGTATTTGGGGGTCAGAATGCTGCAGCCTTTTGTCCATCAAACAAAATCACATAATCACTGCCACAAACCTGAATCGCTAATTCTGTACCATTTGGCAGACTCTCTAGCTTTCAGCTAATTAAACTTAGACTGGATGGCAGGAGTTTTATCATGGCCGTTCATGCTGTCCGGTACATTTGTGGCATCCTTAGACTGTCTAGTGGAAGATGACACCACATATTAATGTCTGTCTACCAGGAATTTGGGCCAGATATTGCTGCTCAGACACATGGTGGTCAGTTTAGGCCACAATGTACCCTATTGTCATGCATGTCAGACACAAATAATAAATGAGATGCATCAGTTTTTGGCCCAATTTTAGGCCCAAATGTGTGTTGTTCACGTCCATGTTACAATATACCTTTGTAGTCTGTGGAGCTGTTCACTTGTCATTATTTTTTGTGGACCATGTATCTGTGAAAAAATTCTGGAAACATACCCAAATTCAATCCGATGACAGATCCAGATCTTCTGTACAAGTCTATGGGTCTGTGAAAATGTTATTTGGAATTTTAACATGTACTAATAATGAAGATTGTATGTCCATGGAGCTGGATCTCTCCTCTTTGCTTTAAAGGGAATTTGTCAGGTGTTTTTTTTTTTTGCTATCTGAGAACAGCATCAGGTAGGGGATAAAACACTGAATTTAACAATGTGTCACTCATCAGGCTGTGTGATGTTGTTTACTAACAATGAAGGTTTTATCACTACAACATTATCATTGCTGTGACTAGCTGCCTCATGTCAAGTTGTCTGACTGCTCCCCTTCCTGTGATAAGCAGCTCATCGATAATAGACTATGTACACACAGAGCCTGGTGCGGGCGGGGGCCGCTTCCTCAGCTCTGCTTCATGCTGCATCTAAGAACTCTGTGTCAGAACGGCTACACCCAGTAAACTAAGTGATACATCTCTGAAATCGGATTTTTTTTCCCTACATTATGCTGCTCTGAGATGAGGAATCAAAAAGCTGCTGACAGATTCCCTCTAAGATTTTGGGTGTTTTGGCAGTAACTCGTTCCATGTCTCGGACAGTACAGGGTTCAGGCGTTATTGGTGAGCTGGACTTTCTCTCTTCACGTCTGTGAAAGTCACATACGGTACACGAGTGCCATCAGTGTCCTTTCCGTTTTTGTGTTGGATAAGGGAAGCTTTGCATTTTTTATTTTTGCATACAAGAAAATCGCTGATAAAACACTGATGATAAAAACTTGAGACACCGACTATGAACATGAAAACGTTTTTGAGTACTAGCAAAATCACGAATGTCCGAATTAGGCCTAAACCCGAATTTTCGCTCCTTTTAGCTTAGTAAATCTGCCCCTGGGTTTCCTGCGTGCAGCACATTTTATTTCTGGTTAATGAGATGTGAAATTAATAGCCATAAATTGGGTGAATTATGCGTTTCCTCCCTTTTCACTGTGATCTCTTGTATATTAAAAACCAGTCTAAAACCGGCCTAGTGAAATCGTGCCTGTCCTCACAAACCGATCGATATGAAATGCAGCCTGGCTGGTATGGAATCGGGGGAGGGGGCATTCCTTTTCCTTTTAAACTTTTTATCTGATCTGTAATGTTGTAATTAATTGGGAAGTAACGCGGAGAGTTCTCAGACCTATTGCTTAGTAATCAATGCTTACCTGGCGAGATTGATAGTGTTTTCATTGTAATGATCTGCTGCGGACGGACTAGTACACGCTGTACTGTAAGAGCTTGCATTTCTTACAGAGTACTAGGCGTTGTGCAAAGTATCCAGCCAACGGGTGTGCTCAGCACTAATGCATGCTCCAGGTTGTTATATACCCTTACATTGCAGCTGTATTGTGAGGGCAGGGGCACACGGGACCGGCGGGAAATGCTCTGGCGCCCTGTAGGCTTAGTATTGAGCTGACTTGGGAAAATAACCATGAAGTGATGATAATTTAGTTATCTAATGGATAGCCCGGAGGCTGGCCTTATGTGAACTTTCTATATAATTGGGGAGATTTAGGTTACATTACCACTCTAGTGGTTGTTTTTTAAGTGTTACTTCATATCTAGATCCCCTGCCCCTATTCTCATCCTCCCCTTCCAGCACCTTCTCCTTCTGTAGCCTCCGCTCTGGTCGGTCTCCAGCAGTTTGTGACCTGCTGACTGTTCCAGTGTTTGCTGGAGCGCGCTGAAGGTCACTAATCAATGCAAGCATCGTTCCGGCTCTCATAGACTTACATTGAGGCTATGTGCACACGTTCAGGTTTTTTCGCGGTTTTTTCGCGGCAAAAATGCTATAAAAACTCATTAAAAACGCATACATTATGTATTCTATCATTTAGAATGCATTCTGCATGTTATGTGCACATGGATGCGTTTTTTTTACGCGAAAAAAACGCATCGCGGTAAAAAAAATGAGCATGTTCATTATTTTTGCGGATTTTCTGCGTTTTCCCGCAATTCTATGCGTTTGGGGAAAAATGCACAAAAAACGGGTCAAAATCGCGGTAAAATCGCGGTTAAAACGCATGCGGATTTCTGGCAGAAATGTCCGGTTTTTGTCAGGAAAATTTCTGCAAGAAATCCTGACGTGTGCACATACCCTGAGAGCTTGTGACGTAGCTTCTGACTTCTGGCCAGTCGGAAGCTACGGTCACAAGATGGTGACAGGAGACCGGAGAGGCCCTGAAGAACGGGGAAGATGCCGGAACGTGAGTGTAAGGCTGCCATCACACTATCAGTATTTGGTCAGTATTTTACATCAGTATTTGTAAGCCAAAACCAGGAGTGGAACAATTAGAGGAAAAGTATAATAGAAACATATGCACCACTTCTGTATTTATCACCTACTCCTGGTTTTGGCTTACAAATAGTGATGTAAAATACTGACCAAATACTGATAGTGTGACGGCAGCCTAAGACAGGGGGCAGGGGACTTAGATTAACAACACTCCAGCTGGAGTGTTGCTTACTTTCCCATGGTGAGATTTTACTGAGTTTCTGAAGTGTATTTTCGGTGTGCAAAAAAATTCAGAGCCTTACAGTTCCAACAAAGTGGATGGGATTTATAGAGATCTCCTGCCCACTGTGTTTCCTTATGTGTGGTGTAGACTGATCTGTGCTGCGTTGTGGAAATTAGCAGCGTGTCAATTTTTCTTGCCGTTACGCTGCGTTTTATGTGCGGATTTTCCCCATAGAATTTCATTAGATGCGTAAAAAAACATTTACCGTATGTGTTTTTTGTGTGTTTCCACTCCGGAAAATGTACTAAAAATGCTAAAAACGCATGTAATCAGCACATGACTGTATCAATAGTTTTGTCAAAGCTAAATACTGCTTTTTTTCGGACTATAAGATGCACTTTTTTCCTCCAAAAATGTGGAGGAAAATGGGGGGTGCACCTTATAGTCCGGATATACCTGCTCTGGCTGAGGTGGGGAACGGCAACGGGGGAGCAGCGGATCACAGAAGGCAGGAGCAGGCAGCTACAGCTAACTCCTGTGCCCACTGCTAAATAGAAATGAATATTCACTGCATTCCATGCCCATGGGAGTGGAAAGCAGTGAATATTAATATCTCTTTAATAGCGCACACAGTGTCAGCCTCAACAGCCGGCTTCCTGCAGCTGCTGGGCGTTGATGTGTGCCCGCTTCCATAGATGTGGGGAGCATTGAGTATTCTGGCAGCTGTCCTTCGGCTTAGAGGCAGCGCATTACGTCACTGCCATGCGCTGCTTACAAGCATAAAGCAGCTGATGGCATTGGAATGCCTAACAGGCGATCCCTGCATTTGTTGCAGCTGTCTTGACAGCTGCAAATCATGAGGCTGCAGGGACTCAAACATATTAGAGCACGCCCAAGATACTCAGCACCCATTTAAACCTCTGCTATTTCTGTGATTTCGGTCCAGTGGGTGTCCAGAGCAGTGACTGACAGCTGCCTCTCATATGCATACTTATACAAAGACTGCTGTCAATCACTGATAGGACTGCCCACTGGACCAGAAATCACATAAGGAGCAGAGGTTTCAACTATGAAAATATAAATTATACTGAATCATATAGATTACAATGCATTTTTATAGGGATAGGTTCACCTTCACAGAGTTTTCTGGGATTTTAATATTGAGAACCTACCTATAGGATATCCATGTCGTTGGAGCATCAATATTAGATTTTTGGGATTATGACTCATTGTATCTCAACTAGTGATGAGCGAGTATACTCATTGCTCGAGTGATCTCCGAGTATTTGTTAGTGTTCCAGAGATTTAGTTTTCAACAATGAGTCAGAAGTGGCATGGTGGTATACATTTTATTGCCTTCATTCATTTACAAGTGTGGACAAGAGCTTGTATCATTCACTGGCAATATTCAGTGGCATTTAAAAGTTTGGGCACCCCTGGTCAAAATTACTGTTATTGTGAACAGTCAAGCAAGTTAAAGATTAAATTACCTCCTCTAAATCTGTGCCAAAAAGCAGCGGCCATAGGTTCTCCCAAGCAGCTGCCCAGCACTCCGCAGAGCAGGAGAAGGCTATAAGAAGATAGCAAAGCGTTTTCAAGTTGCTCTTCCTCAGTTCGAAATGCAATTAAGAAATGGCAGTTAGCAGGAACAGTGGAGGTCAAAATAAGGTCTGGAAGACCTATCAAAATTTCAGTGAGCTGCTCGTAGGATTGCTAGAGAGGCAAATCAGAACTCCCGCTTGACGGCAAAAGACCTTCAGAAACATTTAGCAGACTCTGAAGTGGAGTACATTGTTCTGATCAGAGACACCTGCACAAATATGGCCTTCATGAAGAGTCATCAGAAGAAAACCTCATCTGTGTCTTCACCATAAAATTCATTGTCAGAAGTATGCAAAAAAAATATCTAAACAAGCCTGATGCATTTTGGAAACCAGTCCTGTGGACCAATGAGGCTAAAATATAACTCTCGCTACAATGATCAAAGGTATGTGTGGAGAAAAAAGGGCGCAAAATTTTAGGAAAAGAACATCTCGCCAACCATTAAACATGTGGGTGGATCAATCATGCTTTGGGGTTGTGTTGCAGCCAATGGAACATTTACACGGGTAGAGAGAAGAATGGATTCAATGAGATTTCAACAAATTCTTGATGCAAACATAACACCATCTATAAAAAAGCTGAAGTTGAAAAAAGGATGGCTTCTACACATGGATAATGATACTAAACACACAACGTCCACAATAGACTACCTCGAAAGGTGCAAGCTGAAGGTTTTACAATGGCCCTCGCAGTCCCCTGATCTGAACATCATTGAAAATCTGTGGCTAGACTTCAAAATAGCAGTGCATGCAAGACGACCCAGGAATCTCACAGAACTGTAAGAATTTTCTAAGGAATTAAAAATGAAAATCCCTCAAAGAAGAATTGAGAGACTCTTGTCTGGCTACAAAAAGCGTTTACAAGCTGCGATACTTTCAAAAGGGGGAACTGCAAGGTACTACCCATGCAGGGTGCCCAAACTTTTGCATTGGCCCATTTTCCTTTTTGTAATTTTTAAAATGTAAAAGATGAAAATATATATATATATATTTGGCCTAAAATATAAAGGAAATGTGTCATCTTTAACTTTAGCCCTTTTAGAGATCATTGCATCTTCAATTTTCTTAACTGTTCACAATAACAGTAATTTTGACCAGGGGTGGCCAAACTTTTACATGCCACTGTAGAATGTACCGATGCTGTGCCACTAATAAACTCCATAAAGAACCCTATAAAGACAATCTGTTAGCAGGTTTTGTTGCCCTATCAGAGAGCAGCATGATGTAGGGGGAGAGACGCTGATTCCAGCGATGTATCACTGAGCTGCTTGCTGTAGTTTAGAGAAAAGCCCTATTTTATCTTCTGTAGATCCACAATGTCTCTGAATGCAGAGCTCTGTAGAACCCCGCCCACACCACTGATTGGCAGCTTTCTGGGTACACTGTGCCATAGGCTGAGAGCTGAAGGGGTGTGGTTGGACTACATAGCGGCAGTCCAAGTAGTCCTCTAATGAAATTATCCTACTGATGAAAGAGTGAATTTATTAAAAAAAAAACTACAGCAAGCAGCCCAATAAGTGACACATCGCTGGAATCAGTATCTATGTTTCTACATTG
The DNA here is from genome assembly GCF_032444005.1 of Ranitomeya imitator. Lineage (NCBI taxonomy): Eukaryota > Metazoa > Chordata > Amphibia > Anura > Dendrobatidae > Ranitomeya > Ranitomeya imitator. The sequence goes on along the minus strand of NC_091287.1, from coordinate 92,889,406 downwards.
TGCTAGCCTCAGATTAGATAGTAAACACTAGGTGGTAAGTCATCTTTTATAAAGTAACACATTTTATTCTTTATTGCATCGCTTTGAAGGAGTGTTAGCACGGACTATTGTCCGCCAAGGCAGGCCCATGAAAGCTACTATTAACTCTACATGAAAACTTCATCACAAAAGTCAATGATGTGAATGTTTTGGTGTCCATTAATTTCCAATTCATCTGTGTCAACCCCCATTCAGAACCAATGACTGCGGGCATTCAGGACCCTGCTCACGTCTCCATTGCAGGTGTGCGAAACGAGCCTGTGGTCTGAAAACACCTGCTAATGTGCTGATACTGCAACTCGCCTTCATTATTACTACAGGTTATATTGCCTTTCATGTGCACTGTTTATAGCCAAGCCCCCCCCGACACAAAATTACTTTCCTGTCTTGTTTCATTACTGAGGAGCTCTGTCTGACCGGGCACAATCCATTACCTGTTTTCTTGCATGGATTTCGTTCAGCCAGACAAGGGTTAAAAAAAAAAATCTTGCAAAAAATCCATAGGAAATCTTTTCCTTTTCACACGTATGTCCCTCTTTGAGCAATACATACATTAGCCATGCTGAGAAAATTCCTAAACTCTTCCTGCAGCACACACACACATTCCTTGCACGCATATCCCTCCGATTCTTTGCTCGCCGAGCTTGCGGCCCTTTCTTGTGCAGTTTGTAGGGGAAGCTCGCATAGCACCACATGATTAAATTACTAGGACGACCGCTGGTTCTGTTGGAACCAACAACTGATCCGAATGTTTTGATTCCAAACAAAGCCTATACTTACCGTCGGCATTATTGGCAGTAGACCCTCGCAAAGCTCCCTCTGCGAAAAAACCGATTGACATTTATGGCGTTTTGAGCAGTCTTTGCTCTTCTAGAAACTTTATAATGATGCAACATGTATTGATCTTTTCCACTTTTTGCCGGATGCTTAGAGTGACCAAACAATTCTACTTTTTTTTTACGACACTCGACAGGTCGATCAGGGAAAAAAAAAGTTGCCAAATGAATTGGTTATTAAAAGCAGAGGCAGAAAATGCTAATGTTTACTTTACTGCTGGTAAGTGCATGGGGCTTTGGTCCGGCTTTTAATTATGCATGTTTCTTAACATTTAGATTTCACATGGGGTTTTGTGAACCTTTCCACGAGGGAAAAAAAAAAATCAATTTTCAGGCGGGATTAAATAACCTTGCAAAAATGCTTGTGATTATGATATCAAAAACAGAAATGTGATATCCCGACATGTGTCGGTATTAGTGCTCGAAATGGGATCAAAGGGGTTTCTTATTTGGAGACGTAGACAAGTGATCGGGGCTGTCCACTTTTGTGTCCTTGGTGGCAGCATGAAGTTTAGGAAAAGTTTAATATTTATTATTTTAAAAGAAAATATTTATTTTCAAATATTAATATACTTATGTAGGTATATGTCATTATTGTTATTCATTTTACAGATTGCTTTGCTATAGCTAAGCTTACTATCAAAATCTTCCTTAGGCAGAAGTAAAGGTATTCATTAGTAATTTAATAAAAAAAAAATATTATGCTGGTAAATCTATTGCTAATATCAGGGCTGTGGAGTCGGGAAGCCAAACCTCCGACTCCGACTCCTCAATTTCCATGACACTAACTCCGACTCCACAGCTCTGGCTAACGAAAATTGGGCTCTGACTCCGACTCCACAGCTCTGGCTAACGAAAATTGGGCTCTGACTCCGACTCCACAGCTCTGGCTAACGAAAATTGGGCTCTGACTCCGACTCCACAGCTCTGGCTAACGAAAATTGGGCTCTGACTCCGACTCCACAGCTCTGGCTAACGAAAATTGGGCTCTGACTCCACAGCCCTGGCTAATAGTGTGTGTGTGTGTGGGGGGGGGGGGGGGGTTATGCACATTTATACATGAATGTGTGTTTTGTGACTACTTTCTATGACAAATGACTGAGTTTTTAAGAATTTTTTTTTTCAGTTTCATTTGTTAAATTGTATCTAATTACTCTACTGGCTGTAGATACCATTTGAAGATACTTTATTTCTTGGAGACAAAAGAAAACAAAAAAACAGCATTTGTCATTCCAAGGCGCTCAAGTTATTAATTGGGTAAAATTGCAAAGTGCTTTTAAAGAGACGCAACTTTGCAATTTACCTCTTATTAAAAACCATTCCATACTCAAGACCAGAGGGCTATTTAATTTTATTGTTTACTGCTCGTTGCCGTTTTCCTAGGCTAGGAGCGCACGCTTGGAAACCATTTGCTCTGATGCTGCAGAGGTAAACCTGCCTCTGCATGGGAGAGTGCACAGTTCAGGTCAGCAGCACTCTATACTTCTGCAAGCAGGAGGCAGAGATGCAATCTGCTCCTGAAGAGAGATTAGACAGCCCCTTTATCGAAGAAGTGACATAAAAATAGATGTATGAATAGATCCTATAGAAGGAGATCTGTTTAAAACCCCAAATAAATTACAGATCTGTTCTTTAGTATTTTTTATTTTCTGTTAAAAAAAAACCCTGTTATTAATGAACAATATTTAAAAACAATGGATCATGTAGTTGAGGAACTAATATGAAAAAAAAAAAACTTTTTTAGGATATGTGCACACGTTGCAGATTTTGCTGCGGATGCGCAGCAGTTTTCCCTGAGTTTACAGTACCATGTAAACCTATGGAAAACAAAATCCGCTGATACCGCAGCGGTTTGCACCTGCTCCATAATAGGAATCCGCAGGTGTAAAACCGCAGGTGGAATTCGCACAAAACCCGCAAAAAAATTGCGGTAAATCCGCTGTAATTCTGCAGTGCGGTTTACCTGCGGATTTACCAAAATCACTGCGGAAAAATCCACACACCTTTCCGCAATGTGTGCACATGGCCTTATTCTTATAGAATATCCCACAACTTGATTTGGCTTTCATTTGTCACTATTTAGGATGTGTCTACGTGTGGCAGGTTTTTTTTTGCATATATGCGAATGCATTGGATACATCTAAGGTCTTGTTCATACATTGCATATTTGCCTCTCTTTTTCATGCATTTTGCCATGGAAAAGGCATCATTTTACCATCCCAACAAAGTGAGTGAGATTTCTGAAATCTCATGCAGATGTCGATTATTTGTTCCTTGCAAATTTGGAGCAGTTTCAGATCTGCTGCAGGTCAATCCTTTGTGTTTTTTGCAGCGTTTTTCACCTATTTTAACAAATGAGAACAAACGCATTCTATTGGTGAAATTTCTGTTGCGGGGTTGCGCAAATTGACATGCAGCAGTCTGGAAAGTTGCACTGCATGTCCGTCTCCACGGGTGATCCGCAAGCGTCTGTGGACATGGGATTTCTTGAAATCCCATCCACTTTGCTGTAACATCTGGCATCTGCGGGTTTGATGCTGCATATTCATGCAGCGTCCAACCTGCAGCAACTCCGGATCGTGGGCACATACCCAACATGTGGTTCTTTTTGCAGCATTTACATGATTTTTTTTTCATGCTCTTTTTAAATGTATATAAAAGTAAAATTTCTCCATCTAATCTGCTCTGCTTGAACATAAGGAATAGATAGAACATTTTAACAAAGTCCAGTGTACATAGGCACAAAAAATGATGTAATTAAAAAAAGACTTTGTAGGAAGCCTAAGGTTTTTAATGATATTATTCTGCATTCAGCTATCCTCTGTTCCTTTTTGTGCAATAGGGTGAAGCATGTGGTACGTTTGGCATTATAGGATTTATCTTCCTTTAATTAGACCCATCTACTTTTTGCATAGGGCAATTGGTATAAATCGTTAAAGGGGTATTCCCATCTCTAAGATCCTATCCCAATATGTAGTAGGTGAAATAATAATAATATTAGCAAATTATATTAGAAATGTAGTATAGTTTTTCTGATTCGCTATGTAATTTTCCTTGTGTGCAATATTTGCAGGACCTTGAGTATCCATGGTTATGACCACTGATATAGTGACAACTTGTTGCTAGTGGTCTTGACCATGGATACATAAGGTCCTGCAATGTCTGCGCATGAGGAAAGAGACATAGTAAACCAGAAAAACTATACTACATTTGTAATTGGTGGTATTTGCTAATTTTATTATTATTACAGCTACTACATATTGGGCTAGGATCTTAGAGATGGAAATACCCCTTTAATTCCATTTTTTTTTTTTCTTATAATTAGCACTAGAAATTTTAAATTGGATAAGAAACTGTATTAAAAAATGTGCTGAATGGAAAGTCCTAGAAATGGAAAAACCTCTTGGTTAACGTGAGCAAGGTCAGTTCATGATGACACCATGCAGGCGGCGCTGGGAGGGGATGACAGTGAAGGATGCGTTGTTGGGAAGTATGTGCAGCAGCACAAAACATGGAAATAATTTCCTCTGTAATTTGGGCAGGATGGTATGGAGTTGTACCCCAAAAACTGAAACGGAAGCTGTAAACCGTCAGAAGTTTTTTATTGGCGGCCGGGCCTGCTGCACCTGGCTGTCCTAATTACATTCATCCAAGTCATTACTCCGAGGCCTGAAGTTTAGCCACCAACATCACTTACTAAAGCACAATCGGAATTCAGTTGTAAAGCGGAATTATTGGAACACTGAGATATCATAAAGAGCAAGGTGCTGACATGTAAGATGGGTTTATTTAGGGAAGCTTAAATGTAATTTAGTGGCCCCATGTTCTGGGGGGCATGAATCAGTCCTCGGAACTATCTAAACACGGATTAGGTGAATTACCGAGCAATATTTGCCGCTGGTATTTATAAAGCTTTTTCCTGAGGCCGATGTCCGTAGGATTTGCTTGCGTACAACACACAAAAAAAAGCCCCATAACGTAAAAGCACTGGTTTAATATACAGTTCCTGTAAAGATGTCAAAGCCTCGGCCATAAAACGAAAAACTTCGAGAAATTTCCCTGCCGGATCAATGGTGTGAAAAACCAAATGCATTAATTTTGTAAGACCTCAAACTTTGAGGCTGTCAATACAATTCCGGTGATTAATGGTTACAGACTTTTACTGGGCTCGTAAATCCCGCGGCCCTGATTTCTTCTTCTGGTGACATTACGTGTCTGAAGACAACGCATTCACTTGCGGCTCCAGTGGATTCAGGCTCCATCAGACTGCTGCTTGTGGGACTGCTGTCTGTTTCATTATGGTTGAAGGAGAATTTATTATTGGCCATTAGTAGATTGCGGTTGCGTGTAAAATGTGACCATTTAGTCGCCTGGCTGCCCATCTCTTTATTCTAATTACTATGCATTATTATCATGAGCCATTGTCTACCACCATAGCACTGTATGATTATAGCACAGGCTAAATGCATATGAATGACCAAATCAAAAATGCTGAAAAATAACTGTTGAAAAAATGTTGCTTGGAGTTCAGATCAAAAGGAGAAAAAAAATGAAATTAAATGGTTAAGATGGTGACTTTCCATATTATGAATCTGATTAGGAAAATTAATAATGTTGTGTATTATCCAGCAATTTCCCTTCCACTGTTGGAGGATCATTCTTAGCACTCGGACACTCGACCAGATTGTCTGATCATTGTTATTCAATGAGGCAGTGCAAACGACCAATTTTATTCACCGACCACTGCGGTTGCAAAAAAAATACTAGCATGCACTAGTTTATTCCAAAAATCGAACCAAACTTACCCATTCATGTCTATGGGTGAAGGAAAAAAATTGGATAATCATGAGGAGCCAAAGTCTAGTATCCGATTTTTGCATGTATATTGCAGTTCTGTAACATAGGAAACTGTGAATGATTATTAGCTGCTGCTGTGAAGAAAAGAAAATGGATTGAAGGATTCCATACGGATGACAATCGAGATAGAAATCATACCACTTTTCTGGATGAAACCCTGACTGATTTTTTTTTATACTGTCATGTGATCCTACCCTTAGGCCTCATTCACATGTCTGTGAAAAAATGGTATCAGTGTCATCCGTGTGTCTGTTTCACCATCAGTGTGTCATCAGTGTGTCATCAGTTTGTTCATTTCCCCATCAGTGTGTCATGAGTGTGTCTGTTTTCACCAACAGTGTGTCACCCATGTATACGATTTCACCATCAGCGTGTCATCAGTGTGACCATTTCACCATCAGTGTGTCATCAGTGTGTCCATTTCACCATCCGTGTGTCATCAGTGAGTCCATTTCACCATCAGCGTGTCATCAGTGTGACCATTTCACCATCAGCATGTCATCAGTGTGACCATTTCACCATCAGTGTGTCATCAGTGTGTCCATTTCACCATCAGTGTGTCATCAGTGTGTCCATTTCACCATCAGTTTGTCATCAGTGTGTCCATTTCACCATCAGTGTGTCATCAGTGTGACCATTTCACCATCAGCGTGTCATCAGTGTGACCATTTCACCATCAGTGTGTCATCAGTGTCCATTTCACCATCAGTGTGTCATCAGTGTGTCTATTTCACCATCAGTGTGTCATCAGTGTGTCCATTTCACCATCAGTGTGTCATCAGTGTGTCCATTTCACCATCAGTGTGTCATCAGTGTGTCCATTTCACCATCAGTGTGTCATCAGTGTGACCATTTCACCATCAGTGTGTCATCAGTGTCCATTTCACCATCAGTGTGTCATCAGTGTGTCCATTTCACCATCAGTGTGTCATCAGTGTGTCTATTTCACCATCAGTGTGTCATCAGTGTCCATTTCACCATCAGTGTGTCATCAGTGTCCATTTCACCATCAGTGTGTCATCAGTGTGTCTATTTCACCATCAGTGTGTCATCAGTGTGACCATTTCACCATCAGTGTGTCATCAGTGTCCATTTCACCATCAGTGTGTCATCAGTGTGTCTATTTCACCATCAGTGTGTCATCAGTGTGTCTATTTCACCATCAGTGTGTCATCAGTGTGTCCATTTCACCATCAGTGTGTCATCAGTGTGACCATTTCACCATCAGTGTGTCATCAGTGTGTCCATTTCACCATCAGTGTGTCATCAGTGTGACCATTTCACCATCAGTGTGTCATCAGTGTGTCCATTTCACCATCAGTGTGTCATCAGTGTGTCTATTTCACCATCAGTGTGTCGTCAGTGTGTCCATTTCACCATCAGTGTGTCATCAGTGTGACCATTTCACCATCAGTGTGTCATCAGTGTGACCATTTCACCATCAGTGTGTCATCAGTGTGACCATTTCACCATCAGTGTGTCATCAGTGTGTCTATTTCACCATCAGTGTGTCGTCAGTGTGTCCATTTCACCATCAGTGTGTCATCAGTGTGACCATTTCACCATCAGTGTGTCATCAGTGTGTCCATTTCACCATCAGTGTGTCATCAGTGTGTCCATTTCACCATCAGTGTGTCCATTTCACTATCCATGTGTTATCCATGTCTGTTTTCACAATCAGTGTGACCATTTCACCATCAGTGTGTCATTAGTGTGTCCATTTCACCATCCATTTGTTATCCGTGTGTCTGTTTTCACAATCAGTGTCCATTTCACCATCAGTGTGTCCATTTCACCATCAGTGTGTCATCAGTGTGACCATTTCACCATCAGTGTGTCATCAGTGTGACCATTTCACCATCAGTGTGTCATCAGTGTGTCCATTTCACCATCCATGTGTCATCCGTGTGTCTGTTTTCACAATCAGTGTGTCCATTTCACCATCAGTATGTCATCCATGTTTTTCATGGATCGATAAAGAAATAAGGAAGGTAAATGACAAAGCTTCTCCTATACTTTTCAGTGTTAAACACGGACAGCACACGGATGACACACAGGTGTTTTTCACAGACCCATAGACTTGTATTTGCCCTTTTCATCCGTGCTGACGCAATAAAACAGACATGTCTCTGTGTGTTTTGCACAGACACATTCAGTAAAAGACACAACATGTGAACAGCCCCATAGATTATAATATAACTGTGAAAGAAAAGGATGCAACACGGACGTCTGAATAAGGCCTTGGGGTGGACACAATTAATTCTAAGAAAAATCCTGTGTTACATGTAGATTATAATGTTATTTTTCTGCAGACTTGTTGCAGGTTTCATTTTTTGCAATGTGCACGTGGATTTTTCATTGGATTCACCACAGCCACATCTGTGACCCAAAAAATGCATTGTATGGGAATCCACACTTTTGGGCTCGCTCACACTGCTGTATAACACGGCAAAGGGCTGTGTGATGTTTTATCAGATAGCACTCGGCCCAATGTTATACTCTGGGGCACTGAAGATGTGAGATTATTTTCTTATGCTGATTCTGCGTAAGATAACAATGTGCTGTTCAGACCACGCGCACTCCTACAAGTCTATGGGTGTCTGGGAAACATGGAACTGCACTCGGATGTCATCCCACTGCAGTCCGATGTACAGTCACAGAGACAATGGAGAAGATGGAGAAATTATGTTCTCCGTCTTCTCCGCACCTGTGCTGTGGTTCTCTCATGGCAGAGAATCAGATCACACTCTGACAGTTTCAGCCGAGTGTCAATAGCATAACGGCCCGATTCTCTCACTTGAGAATATACGGCAGTGTGAGCGAGCCATAATAGAACTTTATGCTGATAGACTCTCAGGCAGCTTTTGTGATCAGTTCAAACAGAGAAAGTACAGTAAGTGGCATTCACTATATTACAGTAAAAGGGTTTTCCCCTCGAACAAAAGCTGATTTTAATCAATAGATCTTGGAATAATGATAATTCCCACAATTGGATGTGTTTTATAAAAATATTCCTGTGCTGAGATAATCTTATAAATGTGTCTCTGCTGTGCACTGTGTAATGGCTGTGTCTGACCGTACAGGAATATGGTCTGATCATACTACAGGTCCTGAGTGGTATGCAAGAGAGTATGCAGACAGGACAGCACGGGATCACAAATGATTGTTTGTTTGAGGTAAAATATTGTTTAAAAACAGGCAGTGAAATGTTTTACCTCACAAAAAGAAGCAGCTGTGTCCTGTCTGTATACTCTTTTGATTCCTCCCCTGGCCAGGAGCTGTGGCATAACCAGACCATATTCCTGCATGGTCAGGCACAGCCATTACACAATACACAGCAGGGGCACATTTATACGATTATCTCATGTGATGCAGTGACCGGTGTCATATGTGAGGCTCGCTATGTGTTTCCCAGCATGCGCTCAGAAGCGTATTAGATCCGCTGGAGTGCCTTGTGGTCACAGCAGGGTGCCTGTGAGTCACAAGACCGAATAGTAAGCTGGAACCTGGTCAAACTATGTGACCAAGGAATTGTTCAAGAAAACGGGTTTGGGCTTTTATGTTTGAAATGGACTGCAGGAAGGTAGTGGGGCCGGTCCGTTTCTTCCAGCCCGGATCTTACAAGTGGCCCATGGCCACAGAGTCTGGCAGCCAGAGTAAAAAAAATACCCTGTAGGAGGGTTTGGGTGTGTCAGTGTTGGTCTTGGAAGCAGAGCTAGCAGGAGACTTGTGCAGAGCTCTTTCTGTGTGAAGCAACAGGGTGCCAGGCCGAGTCTAAAGCCTGACACCCCAGCGTACACGGTGGCAACTGGTCGTGGACTGTCTTCATTTATTCTCAGCTGCGTACCAGAGGACTCGTTTACTTTCTGTTTGTGAGTGCGCTGTACAATAAGCAAGACTTTATTTTGAACCTTTTCCTGGGTCACTGCCTTCTCACTGCACAGCAAGGACATCGCTGCACTACAGTCAGCACAAGAACAGTTTATTTAAACACATCCAATTGTGGAAGTTATTATTATTCCAAGATCTATTGATTAAAATAAACTTTTGTTCTCGGGAAAACTTACCGTAATTAATGTAATCAGCATGGGGTGTATTGGGCCACTCTTCCATGTGACTAAGACATGTCCATATTATTCAGCTATTTCCATGTTAAAAACAAAACAAAACAAAACTGCTCAAATTGGTGTAAAGTAAGTAATATATACCTTTTTCATCCACCTTCTGGCTCTGATGTGTCCTGAGTCCCCTTTCAGTCCCTGTACTTTTTGATGTATGTTACCCTAATAGTCTGGGAGCATTCGTTGAAATAAAAGTTTGTCTACTATTTTCCCCCTGAATAAATGTTGAACTTGGTTTTATTACATTTCACCCTGAACTGTCCCATTTTGATCAATTATAATTGTGTGTGGTCACTTTTAGGCCTAAAATAAAGGTAGATAGAGTTTTTAGAATTCTTCCTAGGTCTCCATCCTGAATCTCCCTTACCTGTGAACCTTGCTTTGACTTTCTATTGTCTAGAGGAAAGGCAGAGTACAGAAGAGACCTCAAAAAGCCATCAGAGGTTTTAAATTGCAATTCATAAATCCTTTTAAAATCCCGCATGCTTCATTTGAGTCTCCTGTGTGGATGGAGCAGTAGTAAGTATGTTTATATTGGCAGCAGTTGCCCATGCGCACTACTACTTTGGGACCCTATTCTCAAATTTGTTGGTATCTCAGCGGGTAGACCCCCAGTGATCATACATTTATCATCTATCCTGTTCATAAGTAGTAAATATTGTATATGATTATTTATTATGCATTGCTTATATAGCATATTCTTTAGAGCTTTACAGACATTATAATCACCGTCCCCATTGAGGCTCACAATCTAAATTTCATACCTTTAATGATAACTTTCACATTGAATACAAGAAGCTGTTTTTGTTTTATGCTTTATTCAGACATCTATCTTTTTTCTGAGTATGAGAAAAAACAGACTGAGTTTCATCAGTGTACTGGATCTTTTTTGGTCCATGTGTCTGCTTTTACCATCAGTGTGGCATGCATTTTTGCCGAAAAAAATCCCAAGCTTCTCCTACCCATTAGACAGTAACAAAGAGACAGCATTAGGATGCAACATAAATTGCATCCAAATGCTGATTTTTTTTTTTTTTTTTTTTGAAGGAGCCATTCAGATAAATGGGCGAGTTTGATCCACAAATTGGAACATGAGCCCTGTGCCCAATCTGCGCTGGCGTCACTGTCCCTGCCTTCAAACGGATAATTCAGGGCTTTTGCTGGCCGCTCACTTCTTCTGGATTACTTATACATCCTAAGGTGGCGACAGTGAGGCCTTCGCCAATTGGGGCAGGGCTCCAGTGACATAATAACCAAGAATGCAAATGCCAACACCGCTGGAACGGCACTGGCACGTGAGGTGAATATAGGTGTTTTTTAGTGATGAGTGAGTGTCCTCGTTGCTTGGGTTTTCCCGAGCACGCTCGGGTGGTCTCTGAGTATTTATGACTGCTCGGAGATTAAGTTTTCATCGCCTCAGCAGCATGATTTATAGCTACTAGCCAGCTTGATTACATGTGGGGATTACCTAGCAACCAGGCAACCCCCACATGCACTCAGCCTGGCTAATAGCTGTAAATCATTCAACTGCCGTGATGAAAACTAAATCTCTGAACACTAATACTTCCCAGGGATGCATTGCACGAGGCCGGAAATCACGTCGCGGTCGCGTGACCGCAACATCATCTCAGGTCCTTCGCTCAATGCATGCTTAGGAACGGAGGCCGTCGCTTGCACCGCTGGGAGCCGGGGGCCGTCGGAGGCTAAGTATATCCATAGTTTTATTTTTATTCTTTTTTTTTTACATGAATAAGGATCCCAGGGCCTGAATAAGAGTCTCCTCTCCTCCAGATCCTGGGAACCATCCGGACCGCACACGCCGTATAAGACGACTAGGCGTATAAGATGACCCCCCGTCTTATACGGCGAGTATATCCCAAACTCCATATTTTATATGGAGAAGTTGGGGGGTCATCTTATACGCCCAGTTGTCTTATACACCAGAAAATACGGTACACTCGCTCATCACTAGTGTTTTTATTTTAACGGAGGCAAATATTATTATTATTTATTATTATAGCGCCATTTATTCCATGGCGCTTTACATGTGAGGAGGGGTATACATAATAAAAACAAGTACAATAATCTTAAACAATACAAGTCACAACTGGTACAGGAGGAGAGAAGGAACCTGCCTGCGAGGGCTCACAATCTACAAATATGGGGAATGAGAAGTGGATAACCCCTTTAAGGTTCAGGTGAACAGAATGGCTGAAAAGTTGAGTGTTGCATAAGGGTAAAAGATCTTAAAAAAAAAAATACAAAATGTTGAAGCTGGGGGGAAAAATGTGATACAGATGTTTTGACTGGTGTAAATATACATAAATATCTGTCTAGGAAAAAATACAGTCAATCATTGCTTTCGGGTGGAAAAAGAGGTTTTACGGCTGCAAAACAGTTATTAAAAAGTTGACTGTAAAGTTTATTTTTAAATTACCTGATGACAGGTGTATGTTCTGCTGTGACCACCCTACTAGAAAAGACCATATTTACCCTGCTACCCGCCTCGTCCTTCGTTTATGAGTTTCCCTACATGTACTTGTTTTCCTCTGAAAACTGTATAATAAAAGCCCAGGAATTATCAGACCCAATAGAGGATCGCAGGTTATGTTCTACAAACTTTACCAGCTTGCTGCTAGAGTGCAGATGGGAAATAAAAGCACCATACAAATGGCACGGTGCCAGAGATTACATTGCAAACATTCCAGCTCAGCCTACGATTTCAGGCTTAGGGAACCACAGACAGTCTTAACTTGGCCACTGTTATTGAAGTTTCATTGTGTCTCAATAAAAGGGTGGAAATAACAATTAGAACGAGCAGTACCAAGGCCCTTGAAGAAGGTATCCGGCTCGCAGACTGCTTGGTTGGGTGAGGAGCTTGAAAGCTTCCATTTAGAAGTCAACTTGCACGTCTGTTTAATTGGCTCAAGGCAGCACTTGAACATTTGGCCTGATAAGAGGCCTTCTTGGCTTTGCATATCCCATAAAATCAGCATTGCACGGCATCTGTTTAATATAACAATGGTGATGCTGGTGTTCTGTCACTGAGGTTTGCTGAAAACAGGACTTGCCCCTTAAGGCAGATACAACACACCATAAAAAGACGGGTCCTTAAGACCAGACAGCCAAGGCAGTACTGAATGCAGAGAAAACTCGAAATGTACTAGCATTTGGGTTTACTTTTTACCACATATATGAAAAATACTTTCTGCTTTGTTAAACTTTATAAAGAAGAATCCATCCACATATGCTTATCCTATTAACACTCAAAAAAAAAAAAAAAAATTTGTCCACTGCTACCTAAACCTGGCCATCACCATATGTGTTATGATCTGGTGGCCTAGGAGCAGCATGAGACGGACTCTGGAGAAGGTGGTCCCTGTACTGACCGCAAACCCTGAACCTAGCAGCGCAACTAGAAGTAGCCGTGGGGGGTACCTAACACTCCCTAGACCCCTCGGCACAGCCTAAGATCTAACTACCCCTAAAGACAGAAACAGGAAACCGATCTTGCCTCAGAGAAAATCCCCAAAGGATAGATAGCCCCCCACAAATATTGACTGTGAGAGGAGAGGGAAATAACATATGCAGAAATGAAATCAGATTTTAGCATAGGAGGCCATGCTGGCTAAAAAGAAAGAATAGAACAGAGTACTATGCGGTCAGTATAAAAACACTAGAAAATATCCACCACAGAAGATAGGAATCACCACATTTGACTAAAGACATGGGGGGTATATCTGCATCTCCAGAGAAATAGCTAGGCTGCAAAAAATCCTTCACAGACAAAACTGGACAAGACAAAAACATGAATATGCACAGAACTATAAGGTCCACAGCAGGTGGACAGCAAAAACAAAGTCAGGACTTATCTTTGTAGAAAAGCACAGCAAACTGGAGAGACCAGCAGGTAAGTGAATCCTGCAAAAACAATGAACAACTGGCACTGACTAAAGAGTCCTGCAAAGCTATATACCTGTTGTGGATTCTGTTTTTGGGCTCCCTCTGGTGGTTACAGATGGTACTGGGTGACTTGTGTTCTCTGCGGTCTCTGGTGTCCACCTGTTCTATCAGGATATGGGAGTTTCCTATTTAACCTGGCTTTCTTGTCATTTCCTCGCCGGCTATCAATGTAATCAGTGTGTCTTGTTACCTCTGCTTCCCGCTTCTGTATTCTTCAGGACAAGCTAAGTTTTTGATTTTCCTGTTCCACGTTTTGCTTAATTTTTGTCTTAGTCCAGCTTGCAGATATGTGATTCCTTTTTGCTGGTTGCTCTAGTGGGCTGATATTACTCCTCATGTTCCATGAGTTGGAACATGAGTTCAAGTAATTTCAGGATGGTTTTTTGTAGGGTTTTTTGCTGACCGCGCAGTTCACTTTTGTATCCTCTGCTATCTAGCTTTAGCGGGCCTCATTTTGCTGAATCTGTTTTCATAACTACGTATGTGCTTTCCTCTCATTTCACCGTCATTACATGTGGGGGGCTGCTATTTCTGTGGGGTGTTTCTCTGGAGGCAAGAGAGGTCTGTGTTTCTTCTAATAGGGAAAGTTAGTTCTTCGGCTGGCGCGAGACGTCTAGAATCATCGTAGGCATGTTCCCCGGCTACAGCTAGTTGTGTGTTGAGGTTCAGGATCGCGGTCAGCTCAGTTTCCATCACCCTAGAGCTTGTTTTATTTTTTGTGCTTGTCCTTTTGTGATCCCCTGCCATTGGGATCATGACAGTATAGCCGGCCAAAAAGTGGTAATCGTATTGGCTGAAGTAGGAGGAAAAGTAGTCTGAGGAAGTTTTTTTTTTTTTTTTCCCCTCAGTTTGCTGCATAGCCTTAATTGCAGCCTGGCTGCGTCTTACCTCCTCTTAATCATTGAATGGCTCTGACCTCAGCTGTTTATCATGGACGTCCAGAGTTTGGCTTCCAGCCTGAATAATCTTGCTGCTAAGGTTCAAAATATACAAGATTTTGTTGTACATGCTCCTATGTCTGAACCTAGAATTCCTATCCCAGAGTTTTTTTCTGGAGATAGATCTAGTTTTCTGAATTTTAGGAACAATTGCAAGTTGTTTCTTTCTTTGAAATCTCGCTCTTCTGGAGACCCTGCTCAGCAAGTCAAGATTGTTATATCTTTCCTGCGGGGTGACCCTCAGAATTGGGCATTTGCATTGGCACCAGGGGATCCTGCGTTGCTCAATGTGGATACGTTTTTTCTGGCATTGGGTTTGCTCTATGAGGAACCTAACCTAGAGATTCAGGCTGAAAAAGCTTTATAGGCTCTCTCTCAGGGGCAAGATGAAGCAGAAATATATTGTCAGAAATTTCGGAAATGGTCGGTGCTTACTCAGTGGAATGAGTGTGCCCTGGCTGCAAGATTCAGAGATGGCCTTTCTGAGGCCATTAAAGATGTCATGGTGGGGTTCCCTGCGCCTACAGGTCTGAATGAGTCTATGACTATGGCTATTCAGATTGATTGGCGTTTACGGGAGCGCAAACCTGTGCACCATTTGGCGGTGTCTTCTGAACAGGCACCTGAGACAATGCAATGTGATAGAATTCAGTCCAGAAGTGAACGGCAAAACTATAGGCGGAAAAATGGGTTGTGTTTTTATTGTGGTGATTCAGCTCATGTTATATCAGCATGCTCTAAACGCACAAAAAAGGTTGATAAGTCTGTTGCCATTAGTACTTTACAGTCTAAGTTCATTCTGTCTGACTCTGATTTGTTCATTATCAGCCATTTCCGTCGATGCCTATGTGGATTCAGGCGCTGCCCTGAGTCTTATGGATTGGTCATTTGCCAACCGCTGTGGGTTTAGTCTGGAGCCTCTGGAAGTCCCTATTCCTTTGAAAGGAATTGACTCTACACCTTTGGCTATGAATAAACCTCAGTACTGGACACAAGTGACCATGCGTATGACTCCCGTTCATCAGGAGGTGATTCGCTTCCTGGTACTGTATAATTTACATGATGTCTTAGTGCTTGGTCTGCCATAGTTACAAACTCATAACCCAGTCTTGGACTGGAAAACGATGTCTGTGTTAAGCTGGGGATGTCAGGGGGTTCATGATGATGCACCTCCGATTTCTATCGCTTCATCTACTCCTTCTGAGGTTCCGGTATTTTTGTCTGATTATCGGGATGTTTTTGAGGAGCCTAAGCTCAATTTGCTTCCTCCTCACAGGGATTGCGATTGTGCTATAGATTTGATTCCTGGCAGTAAATTTCCTAAAGGTCGTTTGTTCAATCTGTCAGTGCCAGAGCATACTGCTATGCGGGATTATGTTAAGGAGTCTTTGGAAAAGGGACATATCCGTCCATCTTCGTCCCCTTTGGGAGCAGGTTTTTTTTTTGTGGCTAAAAAAGATGGTTCCTTGAGGCCTTGTATAGATTACCGTCTTTTGAATAAGATTACAGTTAAATATCAGTATCCTTTGCCATTGTTGACTGATTTGTTTGCTCGCATTAAGGGGGCTAAATGGTTCACTAAGATTGATCTTCGGGGTGCGTATAATCTTGTGCGGATAAAGCAGGGTGATGAGTGGAAAACCGCATTTAATACGCCTGAGGGCCATTTTGAGTATTTGGTGATGCCTTTTGGACTTTCTAATGCTCCTTCTGTCTTCCAGTCCTTTATGCACGATATTTTCCGTGAATATCTGGATAAATTTATGATTGTGTATTTGGATGATGTTTTGGTTTTTTCGGATGACTGGGAGTCCCATGTTCAGCAGGTCAGGAAGGTGTTTCAGGTCCTGCGGGCCAATTCTTTGTTTCTAAATGATTCAAAGTGTCTCTTTGGAGTCCAGAAGATTTCTTTTTTGGGGTATATTTTTTCCCCTTCTACTATTGAGATGGATCCCGTCAAGGTTCAGGCTATTTGTGACTGGACGCAGCCTACATCTCTTAAGAGTCTACAGAAGTTCTTGGGCTTTGCTAATTTTTATCGTCGTTTCATAACTAATTTTTCTAGTGTTGTTAAGCCTTTGACGGATTTGACTAAGAAGGGTGCTGATGTTGCTGATTGGTCTCCTGCGGCTGTGGAGGCCTTTCAGGAACTTAAGCGCCGGTTTTCTTCTGCTCCTGTGTTGCGTCAGCCAGATGTTTCGCTTCCTTTTCAGGTTGAGGTTGATGCTTCCGAGATTGGAGCGGGGGCGGTTTTGTCACAGAGAAGCTCCGATTGCTCAGTGATGAAGCCATGTGCGTTCTTTTCTAGAAAGTTTTCGCCCACTGAGCGGAATTATGATGTTGGTAATCGGGAGCTTTTGGCCATGAAGTGGGCATTTGAGGAGTGGCGTCATTGGCTTGAGGGTGCTAGACATCGTGTGGTGGTCTTGACTGATCACAAAAATCTGATTTACCTTGAGTCTGCCAAGCGTCTGAATCCTAGACAGGCTCGTTGGTCACTGTTTTTCTCCCGTTTCGATTTTGTGGTTTCATACCTGCCAGGTTCAAAGAATGTGAAGGCGGATGCTCTTTCTAGGAGTTTTGTGCCTGACTCCCCTGGAAATTCTGAGCCCACTGGTATCCTTAGGGATGGGGTGATTTTGTCGGCTGTCTCCCCAGACTTGCGACGTGCTTTGCAGGAGTTTCAGGCGGATAAACCTGATCGTTGTCCGCCTGAAAGACTGTTTGTTCCGGATAATTGGACCAGTAGAGTCATCTCCGAGGTCCATTCTTCTGCGTTGGCAGGTCATCCTGGAATATTTGGTACTAGAGACTTGGTGGCCAGGTCTTTTTGGTGGCCTTCCTTGTCGAGGGATGTGCGTTCTTTTGTGCAGTCTTGTGAAGTTTGCGCTCGGGCTAAGCCTTGCTGTTCTCGGGCCAGTGGATTGTTGTCACCTTTGCCTATTCCGAAGAGGCCTTGGACGCACATTTCCATGGACTTTATTTCGGATCTCCCTGTCTCTCAAAAAATGTCCGTCATATGGGTTGTGTGTGACCGCTTTTCTAAGATGGTTCATCTGGTACCCTTGCCTAAGTTGCCTTCCTCCTCTGAGTTGGTCCCTCTGTTTTTTCAGAACGTGGTTCGTTTGCATGGGATTCCGGAGAACATCGTTTCTGACAGGTGATCCCAGTTTGTGTCTAGATTTTGGCGGACGTTCTGTGCTAAGATGGGCATTGATTTGTCCTTTTCGTCTGCATTCCATCCTCAGACGAATGGCCAGACGGAACGAACTAATCAGACCTTGGAAACTTATTTAAGGTGTTTTGTTTCTGCTGATCAAGATGACTGGGTTACCTTTTTGCCGCTTGCCGAATTTGCCCTTAATAATCGGGCTAGTTCTGCTACCTTGGTTTCTCCTTTCTTTTGTAATTCGGGGTTTCATCCTCGTTTTTCCTCTGGTCAGGTGGAGCCTTCTGATTGTCCTGGAGTGGACATGGTGGTGGATAGGTTGCATCGGATTTGGAGTCATGTGGTGGACAATTTGAAGTTGTCCCAGGAGAGGGCTCAGCAGTTTGCTAATCGCCGTCGCCGCGTGGGTCCTCGACTTCGTGTTGGGGACTTGGTGTGGTTGTCTTCTCGTTTTGTTCCTATGAAGGTCTCTTCTAAGTTCAAGCCTCGGTTCATCGGTCCCTACAGGATCTTGGAAATTCTTAACCCTGTGTTGTTTCGTTTGGATCTCCCGGCATCGTTTGCTATTCATAATGTGTTCCATCGGTCGTTGTTGCGGAAGTATGAGGTACCTGTTGTTCCTTCGCTTGAGCCTCCTGCTCCGGTGCTGGTGGAGGGAGAATTGGAGTATGTTGTGGAGAAGATCTTGGATTCTCGTGTTTCCAGACGGAAACTCCAATATTTGGTCAAGTGGAAGGGTTATGGTCAGGAGGATAATTCTTGGGTGGTTGCCTCTGATGTTCATGCTGCTGATTTGGTCCGTGCATTTCATAGGGCTCATCCTGGTCGCCCTGGTGGTTCTCGTGAGGGTTCGGTGACCCCTCCTCAAGGGGGGGGTACTGTTGTGGATTCTGTTTTTGGGCTCCCTCTGGTGGTTACAGATGGTACTGGGTGACTTGTGTTCTCTGCGGTCTCTGGTGTCCACCTGTTCTATCAGGATATGGGAGTTTCCTATTTAACCTGGCTTTCTTGTCATTTCCTCGCCGGCTATCAATGTAATCAGTGTGTCTTGTTACCTCTGCTTCCCGCTTCTGTATTCTTCAGGACAAGCTAAGTTTTTGATTTTCCTGTTCCACGTTTTGCTTAATTTTTGTCTTAGTCCAGCTTGCAGATATGTGATTCCTTTTTGCTGGTTGCTCTAGTGGGCTGATATTACTCCTCATGTTCCATGAGTTGGAACATGAGTTCAAGTAATTTCAGGATGGTTTTTTGTAGGGTTTTTCGCTGACCGCGCAGTTCACTTTTGTATCCTCTGCTATCTAGCTTTAGCGGGCCTCATTTTGCTGAATCTGTTTTCATAACTACGTATGTGCTTTCCTCTCATTTCACCGTCATTACATGTGGGGGGCTGCTATTTCTGTGGGGTGTTTCTCTGGAGGCAAGAGAGGTCTGTCTTTCTTCTAATAGGGAAAGTTAGTTCTTCGGCTGGCGCGAGACATCTAGAATCATCGTAGGCATGTTCCCCGGCTACAGCTAGTTGTGTGTTGAGGTTCAGGATCGCGGTCAGCTCAGTTTCCATCACCCTAGAGCTTGTTTTGTTTTTTGTGCTTGTCCTTTTGTGATCCCCTGCCATTGGGATCATGACAATACCCCAGTCAGTTTTGCAATTAGTAGATACACCTGTCCACTCCTGCAGTCCAGGCACAACTGCATTACCCTCTACAACCACCGGAGGGAGCCCAAAAGCTGAATTCACAACACATGGTCCTAAGGGTGGTATCGTGTGGGGGTTCTCATAAATGAGTGAATATGTGCAGGGGTCGTTTAGACTGTGCATCCATCTTGAAGGTATGTTCTTTACAAGGACGGTATGGAGATTTTGAAGATTAAGATGAACGCTACGAGTGTTCTTATGGGGTTATAATGGAATTCATCTGCCGAACCTGTGAATCAGGTTACTAGACACATGATTTTTATTATTCCTACAGCTCAGATAACACAAAACCCATTTTTTTAGTTGAAGATAATAGTCTGGAAATTTCTGCCTAATACCTTGTAATTAGGTAATATTACCCAGTATTGTTATTATAAGTAGATATTGTAACATTGTGTAATAGCTTTAGCATGCTAGTAAGGTAAGCTCAACAGTCGTCTATAACATATGGCTTTCTACCTGTTGCAAAACTACAGGTTTCTAGGAAGGAGCGATGAGGAGTAGGCAAAGTAGGCAGTCGCATAGGGAATCATTGTTTCGGGCAAATGGAAGCTCAAAAGAATGCCAAGTTTATTAAGAGATGTGTATCGCTTAGTACAGTATCGCTTAGTATCGTAACTCAGCTTCTGATCAAAAATAGCTTGTGAATTTTTCCTTGCTGCCTGATTTGATAGGTTGGCCATGTATACTTCTATGTGTATATTCTATATAAAATAAAGAATGTAACCAGGAGGGTACCTACAGGGTGCAGTAGACCTTGCTGCAGATACTTTGTCGCAGGGGCAGACATATCAATGGTGTAACCTGTGCAGTTGCACAGGGGCCTAAGAGGTAAGGGGGCCCATTTCCACTTCCGAATCATTTGGAATTGTGCATTATGCTGAGGTTTTGAACGGTAAAGGGCCCATATATTGTTCTTGCACAGGGACCCTTTTCTGTCTGTCTTCCAATGCCTTGTAGGGTGGGTAGTCTCCCATGTATGAAGGATCCGCCTATGTACTGTGAGACAAGGAGAGTGAAATGGGGAGTAAACACTGAAATAAAAGTACCATACAAATTAATGAAGTGAGGCAGGAAACAGTGTTCTTTTAACTTAATTATTCTTCACTAAGCAGCCACCATACTGATCTTTAATGAGGTTTTCTAGAGACGAAAAGGATATTAAAGGATTATTCCAATCTTATAAGATGAGTATAATTGAAAAGTACTTGTAAAAAGAGGCAACTTTCCAACTTACTTCTTATTAAATTATATAGCTTTCTTCAGATAATTACTATTGTACTTTTTCTTGTTTAAAACTCATTGTCTAGGATACTGGCCTCTGCTGTGGTCTAGCAGTGATGACAGATCTTGCTTAGTGCTTACAAGCTCTTCTATTGAATTTGTAAGCGGTGCTCTTGAGCGGGCCAGATCGCTGAAGGGCATTGTTAGTTCTCCTTTCCTGCCAACCGCAGTTCCCCTGCACTCCTCTAATATTGCGGAGGCAAGACCGCATCATGTAAGTACATCAGAGCGCGCACAGTTCAGGCCAGCGGCGCAAGGATGCCACTGATCCAAATTATTAGTCAAAAAGAAGCATCCGTCTCCCCTCCACCAGCAAGTGAAAATTGAAAACAGGACAACCTCTCTAAATTCTAAAACGATGATGTGTTCATTTGTATTTGTGGCATACATTCTCTAATACCTCCACAGTCTTTTTATGCACTTTTCGAGTCTTGTTCTGCAGAACAGTTAATTGTCCTGATGACTGTGTGTGATATATATGCATTTTGCATTAAAAACGGCCTTTGACCTAATCATTCATAAGTTTTATGGCCTTAGCATTATGCCCGTGTCATGTTACCATCCGTTAATCCTTAACTTTGTATCAGTGAACTCCTAAGGGACAGTGCTTTGCTGCTGCTAACTCGCTTTTCACCAAGAAACCAAGCTGACAACGTTCAGTGTGACCCACGGACTCTACCTAACGTTTATTACATTTCATGTGGTCCTACAATGTTTGGACTAATTATGACTTTTCACTAAGAAGGATCATCACATCACTATCACCAGAGAAATACTGAGTACTACGTATATCAACTGCTCCAAAACTGTGATTTTGCCCACAGCAATTTTACAAGTGAACATAAAAGAAGTAAGCACCTGAATGGCTGCCAAGAATAACTCGCCTGGAATTGTTTTACCAGTATGCACCACTTATCTTGAGGTATTCTGCATAATGCACAGCATTAGTCACAGCAAAATGAAAAGTAAGTCAGATAGATGATATGACATCAGCAAACCTTGGAAACCCCTTCTCAGTCCCTATGTTCCCCCCTTGTAAATTAATAACACTTATATTCACCTCCAGACCGGCGATGTTCCATCGGTGTCAGCAGTGGCTCTCCTGGAGATTGCATAACATAGTCCCTGCAACCAATCTGCAATGGCTTCACTCTCCCCTTCTTTGGACAATCACATACATCCAGTGGAAGAGAGAGCTGCTGCAATGGACAACCTCTTTAAGGGCCCTGCATCCAGACTTGGGTCATATAAGCTGATGTTTGATGATTTTCCTTGGGCAGACAGGAGCATGTACCCTTCTCTTTTTCCAAATGTGGTCCACACATCAGTCACAAGATGGATATCATAAATAATATCAACTGATAGCCTATAAAAAGGTGTCTCATTACCAAGGTGCCACACAACAAACATCTCATGATGAGAAAACCAGTTAGCTGCCTCAAGACCTTCACAACCTTATTGTTGCAAAACATACTGATGGCACTGACTGCAGAATAATTTCTAAACTACTGAAGGTTCCAGTGAGCACTGTTTGGGCCATAATCCAGAAGTGGAAAGACTATCATTTCACCATGTACCAGCTACGACCAGGTGCTCCCCGCAAGATTTCAGAAATAGGAATGAAAAAAATTATCAGAAGAGTTGTCCAAGAGAGCTACAGAAAGATCTGAAATCAGCGGGAACAATTGTTTCAAAGAAAACGTAATGCACTCAACTTCCATGGCCTGTATGCATGCTTGCCACTCCATTACTGAACAAAAAGCATGTTCAATTGCGTTTAAAGTTTGTTCAACAACATTTAGACAACGCTGTAAAATACTGAAAGAATATAGTCTGCTCAAGTGAGACCAAAATTGAACTCTTTGGATACCTTAATACACACCATGTTTGGAGGCCAAAAGGCACTACATATCAGCCACAAAACACAATATCAACAGTGAAGATTGTAGGTGTGATCATCATGGTGTGGGGATGTTTTTCAGCATATGGCACTGGCAAACTTTATATAATTGAAGGAAAGATGAATGGACAAATGTAACTTGACACATAACTTAAAGGGAACCTGTCACCCCCAAAATCGATGGTGAGGTAAGCTCACCGTCATCAGGGGCTTATCTACAGCATTCTGTAATGCTGTAGATAAGCCGCCAATGTTACCTGAAAAAGGAGAAAAAGAGGTTGGATTATAATCACCCAGGGGCTGTCCGGCTCCGATGGATGTCTCGGGTCCGGGGCCTCCCATCTTCATTCCATGACGTCCTCTTCTGGTCTTCACGCCCGCCGGAAAGGTCAGAGAGGCCCAGCGCCTGCGCACTGCAGTACTTTGCTCTGCCCTCAACAGAGCAGAAGAGAACGTCTTGGAATGAAGATAGGAGGTGCCGGAGCGGACCTGAGACAACCATTTGACCGGACTGCAGCGGGACCGCCCCTGGGTGAGTATAATATAACCTCTTTTTCTCCTCTTTCAGGTTACATCAGGGGATTATCTACAGCAGGGGTGTCAAACTGCATTCCTCGAGGGCCGCAAACAGGTCATGTTTTCAGGATTTCCTTGTACTGCACAGGTGATAATTTAATCACCTACACACATAATGATTGCAGCACCTTGTGCAATGCTAAGGAAATCTTGAAAACACGCATGGTTTGCGGCCCTCGAGGAATGCAGTTTGACACCCCTGATCTACAGCATTACAGAATGCTGCAGATAAGCCCCTGATGACGGTGAGCTTATCTCACCATCGATTTTGGGGGTGACAGGTTCCCTTTAATTTATGGACATTTATGGTCTGATTTATTTGCCTGTCTGGAATGGATGGGTTATTATGGACATCTGGTGAGAATTTCATGTCAATAGCACCTTTAGAAATATATTCACTTTGAAAAATGGTAACGTGTTCAACACTTACTTCACTCTTTTGTATATAATTAAATATATTGATCTAAATATAAATTCACTTACCAGTTTAAGTAACAAATAAATGTTTAAAAGGAGCTATTCCAAAACTATAATAATTATATCTTTGAGAACCACCATTGACGCAAGTGCCCAACAAAATATAGGCTCCTCTCTTTAGGTAGGTCTCTAAAGTGACATGGCGTTAGAATTTTGATAACATAATTTCTGGAAAACAAAATACACGCGGTGTTACAGTTATCATAAATATTCTGACCATTAAGTGTAACTCAATATGTACAGATTTGGCAGAAAGTGATTTAAGACCTTCAGTATAGAAATAGCCAAAAAGAAAGAAAAAGCAAAGAAGGATTTAATGGTAATGCTACAAAGCATCAAAGGAGTAATAATTGTTTTCAAGACTGCTGCATGTTGCATTTTAGTATTCAACACCACGTGGAAAGTAGGCAGTGACACAACTAGTCACATCTATACATTGATACCCGGCCACTCCGGGATTCATTATGATTACGGACGCTTTGCTTTATATTTGTTCCATGTCCCACTGGCATTAATATAATCTAACTCCCCTGATGAATCTCCGAGACTGGGGAGGAAAGGCGTAGGGAGGCCTACACTGTCTATTCTGTGGATTTTTAATATTGAGCACTGGTTTGCACAAGCACTTTATGTATATGTGATTTTTATGTCATGTGAATCTTAATTTAGTGATTAAAAGTAAAGTTTTAGTATTATTGGGAGACTCTCCAAGCTATACTCTACTGATATCCCCAAGGGTACTTTATCGGTGTGTCACCTCACACTTCAGCTAGTATTGATCAGATGGTAAAACCCCTTTAAGAGCCCTTAATAATAAACTCAGTTTACACATTTTGCATTCTGTTTTCAGCTGATTTCAATTTTAAAGCTGCTATTTCAGAAAGTATTTACTGCGCTGTGTCATCTGAATGTTTCCGAGTAGCAGCTTCCACGGCTCGGCTGAGCGGCACGAGTATTAATCAGCGTTAAACTGTGAACAAACAGCGGCCGTTGTGATATGTGAACTCAAGGATGCCGTTACGATGCAAAGCACTTTTATGTGATGCCTGGCTTGTAATGAAAAGCAGCATAAATTATGCAGAGGGAAAGCGAAATATATTCAAGAATAACAGCGGAGAAGTGAATGAGAATTGTTGGGATGGATTTTTTTTATTTTTTATTTCTATCATCGCTTGAACTTTTGCCTTCCCCCGCCAGCTATACGGGTGGTATATGTTTTAAAATTGATATGTGAATGTAGAATTTTTATTGTCACAGTTTTCTGTTTGTATTGCTTTCAAACTATTCATTTATTTGTTCCTGAACTTTGGAGGTCGTAAAAATGTCACCAATGTGGTTGAACATTAAGCACCTTCCCATTTTGCTTTGGGCCCTTGAAATAAATGTAGTCCAGGTGCTTGTCTAGTGGAATGAGTCCTTGATGTGCTCTGATAATGAGCTGGGAAGCGGAAGCTGTCAGCTTTCAGCTGCCCTGAAAAATGCAATTAGAACACATTTAAAGCCACCTAGGGACCACATCCAATGAATGCCATTTCTGCAAACCAAGGGTGTCACATATAAATCACTGTATGGTGGTAAATCAGTAAGGCGAAACAATATTTGATTCTGATGCAACATTTGAAAAGTCATAATACCACTACTAATACTATATGTTCTGGAGCACCAGACATTCTAGCCAATATCCATTCAATTTCAAGTATTTTTCTATTATTCAAACACCATTGGCCTCCCTCAATTAATGGGTGGGTGGACAAATTGGCTTACACTCTCCATCACCGGAGTCTTGACAGGAACAGAGACCAGGAGACCTCATTCTGGTTCTCACCTTCCTCTGGCAGAATCAGGCCAAGGAGTCAGAGCCCAGAAAAGGGGGAATGCCCCAAGGGGCTCAGTCTGGTTGTCCTGTGCACTGTGTTACCACTAGAGAATGATGCACCCGTTTATGGACTGATACTTGGAGGACCAAAGTTTGTGCCCTAAAGTGTTCCTGATTTCTCCATAGTGGAGCCTGCCTGTGGGTAATGATGAAGTATCCTTTTCTCAAATTGGCACCTTTGGTATACTAAATTAAAGGGTTTTTTTAGTATAGCATCCTCTTTATGGCTAAAAGTAATTCCTAACTATGGTAACTTGTCCCGTATTCATGGAATAAGGGATAGCTGGCTAATTGTTGGGGGTTTGACCATCAGGACCTCCATAATTACTAATTATGCTTGTCTAGAGCCCTGTCTTGAATGGAGCACAAGTGCAAATGCTCGGCCCCTAATCCATTCTGTTTTACCTTGAGGTCATTCCTCCAAGTCCCAGGTCTGTGTGGGCACAGAGGACACGGACGTCAGTGCAGCAGGCAAGTCACACACACTGGAAACAAAGACTAGAAGCACTGGAGGCCCCAGGCAGACAGGACACCGGAAAGCAGGTATAGAGAAGTTACTACAAGTGCTGGAGGCCACAGGCACAGGACACAGGGAAACTAAAAATGGAAAATTTAACCGTGAGCACTACTAGAGAAGGGGTGCTAAGGACAGGTTCCCAAACAATATAGATTAATAGTAAGAGACCTAGCACTCAACTTTAGGTAAGATGCAGCAGGAAAAATTTATTGTAGTAAATACAGGAAAACATTTCGGTCAATTGTGACCCTCATCAGTTACAGGAGGTTATTAAATAAAAGCCGGCAACGGGAATTATAATTCGCTGCACGATCATATATCAAAATTAGTTCAGCGTGGTTGCTGTAGGCAAACCTGCTATGAGCAAATAGGAAGATTCCTGGAGCTGCAGCGCTCTCCGACGCGGCATCCACCGCTTGCCTCAACCCCTAAAAGTAGCATAAAGTACAACAGAAATGTACTCCAGTTGATGGCTGGAGTATACTGTATTTCTTACTCCGGATGCATGACTACTGAAGAAAGCACCAAAGTCTTTCAAAATTACATGCTTCTTAATGAATTTGGTGCATTTACTCAAGCAGACTCTTCATCGAGACTGGAAAATAAAATACCAATCTTGATGAATCAGCCCCGAAGTGTTGAAAGCACATGGACATTTTGTCTTCATATGAATTTCTTTGGTTGTGTTTTGTTGGTGGCAGCTCTTGGTGTCGTTGCCTTCTCCCTTGAGTCTATTTTTACAGCAAGACAGAAATGTTATGTAGTTAAAAGATCTGAAACTTCAATTTCACTGTAAAATTTCACTGTAAAATAAGATTTATCTGCATGTTATTGGCATGCATACACCCGCCACTTCAGTTAAATGGGTTTGAGTTGTAATACTAGACAATAAAACAAGTCAATATACAAAAGTGGCGCTATTTTCTGAAAAAAAAAGTTTTTCTAAGCTCAAACAAAAAAAATTTATGTTCAAGTCTGAAGCTATTTTCTTTATATTATTATTATGTATCCAAAGAAAAACTGAAGCAGCTTTGAAGTCATAATTAAAATCTCCTTTTGTGCCTACAGCTACAGTGCAGATGTATGTATCTCCGTGGTTACAGACTACAGATTGACTTTGTGCAGTCTGGTCCTGCAGTCTAACAATTGTCCATCTGTCCACTACTTCATGCTAACCCAGCATGTGTAAGCGATGACGAAGTATGGGGCAGATGCAACACCTGGCAACACTTATGTTAAACTGTAAAGCGCTGCGGAATATGTTGGCGCTATATAAATAAAGATTATTATTATTATTATGTTTTGCTTTTATTCTTCAAATGGGTTGTCCGGTCTTCACCCCTTTACGACATATGACGTTTATATACGGCATGGGATTTCTATTAATCCTATCCACTGTGATTGTACTGTACAACGCAGCATTTTGGACACAGCTGAAATACGCTGCATCCAGAACGCAAGTATTCCTGATCTTGTATTCGCAGCATAAGAAATTTAAAAAAAATTACCGTGATATCCACATGGCATGGTTCTGAAAATTTAGTGTCGCGTTTCTGTTGTCTCCGTGCCCTTATTCACACTACTAATAAGGTGACTGATATACCAGAAATGCTTAGGTGAGTTTTCAGACCATGCCACGTGGATTTTAGTCTTTTTTTCTATTCCTTATGGATATACTCAATAAAGAAGTAACGTTTGTTTTTTATGAGATTTGGGGATCGACTGTTTTCTTCCAATCCTTAAAAAATTTACCAAGTTGGAAGCCCACATCAGGAGTGGCAGCGGCGGATATGGAAAGTCGTGTCAAAATACAGACATGGTAAGCTCAAATATGACTTTCTTTTCCATATCTTTAAGTAAAAAAGCATAATTTAGTAAATTACTGTCTCAAACATCTGGATAAGCAAAGTTTTCGGGGAAAAATTAAAAAAGGTTTAAAAGGGAAAGGCAGATTAAAAAGTGATGCCAAACATATAAGGAGGAAGTTACTCCAGAAACTGGAAAAATAGCAATAATGAATCAGGGCCATAGATCTGAACAGGAGCTGTGTACACAAACACAGTAAGTATGATTGTCAAAGTTGTTAGCTTTTATCTTATTTTATATGAAACTAGCTGAAGAGCCCGGCGTTGCCTGGGCATAGTAAATATCTGTGGTTAGTTATAGCACCTCACTTCTTATTTTCCCATCACGCCTCTCATTTTCCCCCTCACATCTCTCATTTTCCCCCTCACTCCTCTCATTCCCCCCTCACTCCTCTCATTCCCCCCTAACACTTGTCATTTTGACCTCACATCTGTCATTTTCCCATCACTCCACTATTTTCCCTCACTCCTCTCATTTTGCACTCACACCTCTCATTTTCACCTCACACCTCTCATTTTCCCCTCAGTATAGACATGTTTGTCATCTCCCTTATGTATAGTATACACCTGTATGTCATCTCCTGTATACAGTATATACCAGTATGTCATCTCCTGTATATAGTATATACCTGTATGTCATCTCCCCTGTATATAGTATATACCTGTATTTCATCTCCCCTGTAAATAGTATCTACCTGCTGTATGTCATCTCCTTCTGTATATTGTATATACCTATGTTTCATCTCCTCCTGTATATAATATATACCTGTATGTCATCTCCTATATATAGTATATACCTGTATGTCATCTCCTGTATATAGTATATACCTGTATGTCATCTCCCCTGTATATAGCATATACCTGCTGTATGTCATCTCCTCTATATACCTGTGTGTCATCTCCTCTTTTATATAGTATATACCTGTATGTCATCTCCTCCTGTATATAGTATATACGTGTCATCTCCTCCTGTATATAGTATATACCTGTGTCATCTCCTCCTATATATAGTATATACCTGTGTTATGATCAGGTGGCCCTGGAGCAGCATGAAATGACCTTCGCTGGAGCAGTGGTAACTTTACTGACCGCAAACCCTGATCCTATCACCGCAACTAGAAGTAGCCGTGGGGTGTGCCTAACAAGACCTAGACACCTCAACACAGCCGGAGAACTAAATATCCCTAAAGATGGAAATAGGAAAACTCTCTTTCCTCAGAGTAGACCTCCAAAGGATAGGTAGCCCCCCACAAATAATGACTGTGAGTAGGAGAGGAAAAGACACGCAGACCGAAAACAGGGATAAGCAAAGGAGGCCACTTCTACCTAGATAGGAAAGGATAGTACAGGATACTATGCGGTCAGCATAAAACACTACAAAATATCCACAGCAGAAAAATACAAAAACTCCACCACCTAACTAAAGATGTGGAGAGTATATCTGCGACTCCAGTGAATCCAACTAGACTGAGAAAAACATCAGGCACAGTCTAGCAGGAACAAAATAGAAACAAGATCAGCACAGAAAATAAACACACAGCAGTGTGTCTAAAAAAATGAAGCAAACACTTATCTTTGCTGAATTGGCAGCAAGCAGGAGAGGCTAGGCAGAGGACCAACACTTCCAAAGGAACATTGACTACTGGCAAGGACTAATGAGTCCTGCAAAGCTAAATACCCCAGTCAAAATTGCAATTAGCAGAAACACCTGTCCAAGACTGCTGCTCAGGAATAACTGCATTACCATCAACAACCACCGGAGGGAGCCCAAGAGCAGAATTCACAACATACCTGTATGTCATCTCCTCCTGTATATAGTATATACCTGTATGTCATCTCCTCCTGTATATAGTATATACGTGTCATCTCCTCCTGTATATAGTATATACCTGTATGTCATCTCCTCCTGTATATAGTATATACCTGTGTCATCTCCTGTATATAGTATATATGTGTGTCATCTCCTCTTTTATATAGTATATACCTGTATGTCATCTCCTTCTATATATAGTATATACCTGTATGTCATCTCCTCCTATATATAGTATATACATGTATGTCATCTCTTCCTATATATAGTATATATACCTGTATGTCATCTCCTCCTGTATATAGTATATACTTGTATGTCATCTCCTTCTGTATATAGTATATACCTGTAAGTCATCTCCTCCTGTATATAGTATATACCTGTATCATACAGGTATATACTATATACAGGAGGAGATGACATACAGGTACATACTATATACAGGAGGAGATGACATACAGGCTGTATGTCATCTCCTGTATATAGTATGTACCTGTATGTCATCTCCTCCTGTATATAGTATGTACCTGTATGTCATCTCCTGTATATAGTATGTACCTGTATGTCATCTCCTCCTGTATATAGTATGTACCTGTATGTAATCTCCTGCTGTATATAGTATATACCTGTATGTCATCTTCTGTATATAGTATGTACCTGTATGTCATCTCCTGTATATAGTATATACCTGTGTGTCATCTGCTCCTGTATATAGTATATATCTGTATGTCATCTCCTGTATTAGACCGCGTTCACACGTTATTTGGTCATTATTTTTACCTCAGTATTTGTAAGCTAAATTGGCAGCCTGATAAATACCCAGCCAACAAGAAGCCCTCCCCCTGGCAGTATATATTAGCTCACACGTACACATAATAGACAGGTCATGTGACTGACAGCTGCCATATTTCCTATATGGTACATTTGTTGCTCTTGTAGTTTGCTTATTAATTAGATTTTTATTTTTGAAGGATAATACCAGACTTGTGTGTGTTTTAGGGCGAGTTTCATGTGTCAAGTTGTGTGTGTTGAGTTGCGTGTGGCGACATGCATGTAGCGACTTTTTGTGTGTCGAGTTGCATGTGATAGGTTAGTGTAGCAAGTTGTGGGCAGCAACTTTTGCGCACGGCGAGTTTTGTGCGCGGCGGGTTTTATGTGTGGTGCGTTTTGAGTATGTGCAAGTTTTGTGTGAGGCAACTTTTGCATGTGTTGCAACTTTTGTGCATGTGGCAATTTTTCCGCATGTGCAAGTTTTGCGTGTGGCGAGTTTTCCATGAGGTGAGTTTTGCACGTGAGCCTAGTTTTGCATGTGGCGAGTTTTGCATGTGGGGAATTTTGCGCGTGGCGAGTTTTGAGCGGTGACTTTTGTGTTTTCGGCTTTTATGTGGCGAGGTTGGTGTATGTGTGGTGAAATGTGTGCTGAGGCGCATTTTTTGTGTGTGTTCATATCCCCGTGTGTGGTGAGTATCCCATGTCGGGGCCCCACCTTAGCAACTGTACGGTATATACTCTTTGTCGCCATCGCTCTCATTCTTTAAGTCCCCCTTCTTCACATCTGACAGCTGTCAATTTGCCTCCAACACTTTTCCTTTCACTTTTTCCCCATTATGTAGATAGGGGCAAAATTGTTTGGTGAATTGGAAAGCGCGGGGTTAAAATTTCGCCTCACAACATAACCTATGACGCTCTTGGGGTCCAGATGTGTGACTCTGCAAAATTTTGTTATTGTAGCTGCGATGGTGCAGATGCCAATCCCGGACATACACACACACATACATTCAGCTTTATTTATTAGATTGTTCAGCAGTCATTGGTTGTGAATGTGGACATACCATTTGATATTGCCCCAAAACTGCGCTGTGTGAACAGACCCCTAAGGCAACGATTCATCTGATTGGTATGAAGATATGAGCAGCATGTCTCACCAGAAGTGTCAGCCATTGTGCATCGCCAAATAGTCATGGAAATTCTGCTGCTTTGTTCAGCCGGTATGTCTCCACTTAGAATATTTCTAGTGACAGGTTAATAAATTGTTCTTGTGTATTAAGGAAATTGGATGACAATGTTTCTTTTTCTTTTATGGAGATTAATTTCTTCTTTCAAGAATAGTTAGGCTGTCACTTTCTTAAAATATATGCCTGTAGATACACATTGTAACAAAAGGAGTCATTAAAAGAATGGAAACACGAGTCTTATTACTAAATGGGAGTATTCATAAAGTGTGCAGGTAGCCCCAGGGTGTCGAGGTGCGGTCTGGTTGTGTCTTTTAATCATTCCTGTAGCTCCTTTCTTTATTCCTGTAATTTCACCCTGAACCTGCTGTCATGCGGTGTTTGCACTTGGGTGGCTAAATTACCATATATATGGATGTTTGAAGAATTATCTCATTTGATAATGCGATGTGAAGAGGGCAAGTAAGGACATCAGCATTGCCAAAACCGACCCGAACTAGGTTAGATGGAATGCTGAGATTGGTGAAGGGAATCCAGGCATAATTAAGCCCTAATTATTATATTTCTGCTTTGGAGCTACTTCACACAGTGCAAAGATTTATGGTAGGAGTGAAAACCAAACCACTTTGCCTATAGGGAACAATCATCATTGGCAGACAGAATGTTAAAGGGAACCTGACAGCTGTAGATGATGCCCGATCCACGAGCAGCATGTATTGGGCACTTGCTGCCTGATTTCAGCCAGGTGTTTTTAACTTGTGTGACAGACTAGGCGGGTCTGCGGCAGCTTCTCCCCGCCCGTTCCCCTGAAGTGACAGATCTCTCCCTATTCATGCATGCAATCTGAGATCTGTCACTCAAAGGAGTGGACTGGGAGAAGCTGCTGAGGTCCCACCTTTCTGACTTGTCTCCCTTTCAGCTCGGTCCTCGGCGACTTTTAAGGTATACTTCAGAGTCAAACATACCTGTCTAAAATCATAGAGCCAGTGTAGCTTGTATAAGCCATCATTTTCCCTTTGAATATTAAAATTAATCTTTATAGTTTTTTCTAATAGAATTAGTTTTAGCCATTTAGGCTCCGACATCTCAGTTTAAATTAAAGCTCTCGAGTGCCTTTATTTCTGGCCAGATTGTATTCTATGTACAAGAAGTACATAGAAATACATGCAGCCGCTCGGTCTGGTCCCGAGTGCCGGCGGCAGTGTCGGGTATTGATGCGAGAGGCTCGAGCGAGTTTCTCGCATTGGACTCGCAAGTGTGACCCCGGCCTTATACTGTATGTCTGCTCTTATGCACGTAGCACATTGAGTACCCCCTACTATATATATTGGTAGTGTCATTTGTTTGCCACTATATATCTATATGTATAATTGTTTAAGGGGTACTTCTGTCTGTCTGTCTGTAACGGAAATCCCGCGTCGCTGATTGGACCAATCAGCGACGGGCACAGTCCAGCCGAGAATTGGTCCCTCCCTACTTCCATCCAGTCAGTGCCCGGCGCCCGCTCCATACTCCCCTCCAGTCAGCGCTCACACAGGGTTAATGGCAGCGTTAACGGACCGCGTTATGCCGCGGGTAACGCACTCCGTTAACGCTGCTATTAACCCTGTGTGACCAACTTTTTCTATTTGATGCTGCCTATGCAGCATCAATAGTAAAACGATCTAATGTTAAAAATAATAAAAAAACAAAAAACCTGCTATTCTCACCTTCCGTTGTCTGCCGATTCGCGCACGGCTGCCGTCAGGTTCCGTTCCCAGAGATGCATTGCGAACTTACCCAGAAGACTTAGCTGTCTCGCAAAACCGCTAAGTCATCTGGGTAATTTTGCAGTGCATCGCTAGGAACGGAAGCTGGCAGCAGCAGCGCGCGCATCGGGACAGCTTCACTGGACGCCGACGGGTGAGTATATAACTATTTTTTTTTTTAACAGGGATATGGTGCCCACACCGCTATATACTACGTGGGCTGTGTTATATACTGCGTGGCTGCTATATACTGCGTGGGCTGTTATATACTGCGTGGGCTGTGTTATATACTGCGTGGGCTGTGTTATATACTGCGTGGCTGCTATATACTACGTGGGCTGTGTTATATACTACGTGGGCAGTGTTATATACTGCGTGGGCTGTGTTATATACTGCGTGGCTGCTATATACTGCGTGGGCTGTTATATACTGCGTGGGCTGTGTTATATACTGCGTGGCTGCTATATACTACGTGGGCTGTGTTATATACTACGTGGGCAGTGTTATATACTGCGTGGGCTGTGTTATATACTGCGTGGCTGCTATATACTGCGTGGGCTGTGTTATATACTGCGTGGGCTGTGCTATATATTACGTGGGCTGTGTTATATACTACGTGGGCAGTGTTATATACTGCGTGGGCTGTGCTATATATTACGTGGGCTGTGTTATATACTACGTGGGCAGTGTTATATACTGCGTGGGCTGTGCTATATATTACGTGGGCTGTGTTATATACTACGTGGGCAGTGTTATATACTGCGTGGCTGCTATATACTACGTGGGCTGTGTTATATACTACGTGGGCAGTGTTATATACTGCGTGGGCTGTGTTGTATACTGCGTGGGCTGTGTTGTATACTGCGTGGGCTGTGCTATATATTACGTGGGCTGTGTTATATACTGCGTGGCTGCTATATACTACGTAGGCAGTGCTATATACTTCGTGGGCTGTTTTATATACTGCGTGGGCTGTGTTATATACTGCGTGGGCTGTGTAATACACTGCGTGGGCTGTGCTATATATTACGTGGGCTGTGTTATTTACTACATAGGCAGTGTTATATACTACGTGGGCTGTGCTATATATTACGTGGGCTGTGTTGTATACTGCGTGGCTGCTATATACTACATGGCCAGTGTTTAATACTGTGTGGGCTGTGTTATATACTGCGTGGGCTGTGTTATATACTATGTGGCCTGTGTTATATACTGCGTTGGCTGTGCTATACATGACGTGGGCTGTGCTATATACTGCGTGGCTGCTATATACTACATGGGCAGTGTTATAAACTGCGTGGCTTGTGTTATTTACTGCGTGGCCACTGTTATATACTGTGTGGCCTGTGTTATATACTGCATTGCCTGTGTTATATACTGCGTGGGCTGTGTTATATACTGCGTGGGCTGTGTTATATACTGCGTGGGCTGTGTTATATACTGCGTGGGCTGTGCTATATATTACGTGGGCTGTGTTATATACTATGTGGCTGTGTTATATACTGCGTCTCTGCTATATACTACATGGCTCCTTTATACTACGTGGCCTGTGCTATATACTATGTTGCTGCTATATACATGTATACAGTTGTGGCCAAAAGTATTAACACCCCTCCAATTCTGTCAGATAAAACTCAGTTTCTTCCTGAAAATGATTGCAATCACAAATTCTTTGGTATTATTATCTTTATTTAATTTGTCTTCAATGAAAAAACACAAAAAGCAATGAGTCCAGACCTGAATCCCATAGAACACCTGTGGAGAGATCTAAAATTGGCAGCTTGGAGAAGGCACCCTTCAAATATCAGGGACCTGGAGCAGTTTGCCAAAGAAGAATGGTCTAAAATTCCAGCAGAGCATTGTAAGAAACTCATTGATGGTTACCGGAAGCGGTTGGTCGCAGTTATTTTGGCTAAAGGTTGTGTGATAATAATACCAAAGAATTTGTGTTTGCAATCATTTTCAGGAAGAAACTGAGTATTATCTGACAGAATTGCTCTACTTTTGTCTCATCTGACCAGAGAACATTCTTCCAAAATGTTTTAGGCTTTCTCAGGTAAGTTTTGGCAAAGTGGGGTCTTCCTGGGTCTCCTACCATACAGTCCTTTTTCATTCAGACGCCGACGGATAGTACGGGTTGATACTGTTGTACCCCCGGACTGCAGGGCAGCTTGAACTTGTTTGGATGTTAGTCGAGGTTCTTTATCCAACATCCACACAATCTTGCGTTGAAATCTCTTGTCAATTTTTCTTTTCCATCCACATCTAGGGAGGTTAGCCACAGTGCCATGGGCTTTAAACTTCTTTATGACACTGCACACGGTAGACACAGGAACATTCAGGTCTTTGGAGATGGACTTGTAGCCTTGAGATTGCTCATGCTTCCTCACAATTTGGTTTCTCAAGTCCTCAGACAGTTCTTTGGTCTTCTTTCTTTTCTCCATGCTCAATGTGGTACACACAAGGACACAGGACAGAGGTTGAGTCAATCCATGTAAACTGGCTGCAAGTGTGATTTAGTTATTGCCAACACCTGTTAGGTGCCACAGGTAAGTTACAGGTGCTGTTAATTATACAAATTAGGGAAGCATCACATGATTTTTCGAATGGTGCCAATACTTTTGTCCACCCCCTTTTTTATGTTTGGTGTGGAATTATATCCAATTTGACTTTAGGACAATTCTTTTTGTGTTTTTTTCATTTAAGACAAATTAAATGAAGATAATAATACCAAAGAATTTGTGATTGCAATCATTTTCAGGAAGAAACTGAGTATTATCTGACAGAATTGCAGGGGTGTTAATACTTTTGGCCATGACTGTAGTTCCGGATCATGGGCACCTGGCCTTAGGCAACGTTACACGCTGAGTATTTTGTGAATTTTTTACCTCAGTATTTGTAAGCCAAAGCCACAAGAAGAACAATCAGAGGAAAAGTATAATAGAAACATGTCACCGACTCACCACTTCTGTATTTCTCACCCACTCCTGGTTTTGGCTTACAAATACTGAAGTAAAAAACTCCCCAAATACTGAACCTGTGAACATGGCCCAAATGCGCAGCGTCAAATACTCACAGTAAGAATTTAACCTTAAACTTAACATTGTCACTAGTGATGAACGAATATACTCTTTACTCGAGATTTCTCGAGCACGCTCGGGGTCCTCCGAGTATTTTTTAGTGCTCGGAGATTTAGTTTTTCTTGCCGCAGCTGAATGATTTACATCTGTTAGCCAGCATAAGTACATGTGGGGGTTGCCTGGTTGCTAGGGAATCCCCACATGTAATCAAGCTGGCTAACAGATGTAAATCATTCAGCTGAGGTGAGGAAAACTAAATCTCCAAGTACTTACAAATACTATGAGGACCCCCGAGTGTGCTCGGGAAATCTCGAGTAATGAGTATATTTGCTCATCACTAGTTGTCACCACTTTTTTTTCTCTCTTTTTCTTTAAAGGACATGGTTGTGACATTGAGCAAAAAACAAATTACGTTTCTTCTTCCGATTTAGAAGTAACCCAGGTTTAATGAAACAGTTGAGGTGTCGGGGATGGCACAATATATGCATTGAGGATGAAAAGCCGTTTTCGGCCTGGTTCACCTCTACGTCTCCGGGTGTGGTATTTATCACATTACCGGAGAGGTACTCGTGTGGGGCGCAGTAGATGTTTCTTCTATTACGCTTTGTCATGACACAGTCTCACGATGGAAACCCTGGTAACCCAAAACCAGTAAATTGTGAAGTGTTTATTTTTAATAACGCCTATACTTTCAAAAAGGAAATTGAATTTTTTTTATAGTTGAAAAGTGTGCGACTATAAACCATTCTGTTGGCACCCAGCTCATTTTCTGCTGGTGTGGAATATAGATGTGAGGAATTTGCATACATATTATTTATTCTGTAGATTGAATGAAAAGTTATTGAAGGTAGAAGCAGGGAGAGAATTGAACCTGCGCTCTCGTTAGAGGTGTACGGTGTTCGTTTCTATAGTTGGCGTAATAATAATAGTAAAAACATTAAAAGCCACGGCGATTTCACACTTCAAATATTAAGCTTTAGTTGTTGCTGTACTTGTAATACCGCTTTATATGATCTACAACACCTTTATTTAAGAGCTCATCCAGACAGACAACTGTGTAGCATTAGCAAAGGGTTTAGGTATTTTTCACTGTACTGCCCCTATGTGAACTAATGCACTGTTGTTGTTTTTTTTTTGTTTTTTTTTCAATACATCTGCAAATAGTTTTGAGTGAAAATCTCCTACCTAACTAAAAGTATCAGACACATGGCAGAGTATGAAGTAGGATAATAATATAATCGGTTTATAAATGGAACTCGTGATTCTCGTGTGAGCAGAGAAGAACAATGCAATTAACACAACAGTCAAGAAAGGCTCCTGCCGAATATAACAAGTTCATCTTAGATAGTTGTGTCTTTCTTTGGACAACTATGCTCCCAGATACCATGAAATCCTCTGTCTTTGTGGAAAGTCAGAACAACACCATGCAGATGAGATTGGTTATGTTGAATTTGAGGGTTTGGACAATATTCATCCAAAATGTTTGAGCACCATTAGAGGAGTCATCCGGTCTTAAGCAACAAAACGGCATTCACTCTGTGTGACTGCAGACTTGTGAATCCTTACGTCGCCCGCACTGCACACTCTGAGGGTCCTTCGGTGCCAGCTTTGGGAGAAGGCGGTCATTTGACCGCAAGGACATGATTTGCCTATTTCCGACACATTCTGACTGTATCAGACCTCCTCAATACACTTGCATTGAGCCATTGAGCAAAGCTGCGCCCATCTAGTTGGCATGTGACCGTATGTATGCAAATCACATACTTGGTCAAGCACCTACTGCTCCTGGCGCTGGCACTGGAGAATTCTCATAGCATGCAGTGTGCGCAATGTGAGGATTCACAAGTCTACAGTCACATAGAGCTTGACACCGGACGACTCCACTAACGGTTTGCACCCAAGTGTGGAAGTTATCTTCCATCCACAGGATAAGAATAACATCCTGAGCAAGTGGTCCGGTTCCTGGCACATACTTTGATCCCAATAGCTGAGGACTGTACCCAACAGCCTCGTAGAGAATCAGTGGAGCATAGGGTCGCACGCTCAGACTTCACCCCCCCTCCCCCATTCTCAGGGTCATTGGGAATAAAGTATTCATCTCATGGCCTATGGATACTTCCTTACTTGGTACAAGCACTTTAGAAAGAAAATACATTTAATCTAATTTTACTTTGATAAATTGGCGCTTCACTATTAATGTCTGCTTCACCTATTTTATGTTAGAAACATGCCGTTTTGCAACATAAAATCTATACTTTTGGGGCGGCCAAAGTAATAATGAAGTAAAGAACCAAAACAACATATGGTCAGAATAAAGGCTGCAATTTACAGGTGTTTCTTTCTTATTCAGATTGAGACTTTTGTTTTTTTTTCCTCTTAAATTCTGTTCCTTTGAGAAACCTCACAAAAGTCTCTGGTTGTGGAGAGATGTGAATCCATGACAGTTCTTCAGTGTCACAGCGCCATAAATTGCTAGTTAAAGATCTACTGGAAGGAAAAAAACACAATAAATAGTCTGTAGCAGTTGTCCTTTTTCTCTTGATTGTAGCAGTAAAATATCCACATATGAATAATAATGTGCACAAAGGAGACAGGGGATGACACTGAGGTAGTTTTATGGATTCGAAACCTTAAGCAAAATGAGGATCCGCGAGACAGACTGTCTGCCTGTCCTTTTATGTTACTGTCAGGGGTGGTTTGACACTACTAGACACCAAAGTGATTCATGGTCTCTTTTCGGTAATCTTCTTATCTCAAGCATATATTGCATGCTATATTAACTTTTTTGTGATACCGGATAGTCATTAGAGTTTATATTGTTGGCTATTTCAATATATGTTACATCCATGTAATACTCATGTATAGGTTATATCAATGCTTGGTAAATCCAGGCCAAGCCTACAATGGCACGTGGATGTTCATCCTTCCTTCCATGCTATATATTCACAACGTCTTCGATTTTTGACAGATCTTCTCATCTTTAATTTTTTTTGCTGTGTCTTACTGAACTCTTCTAAAGTCGCTAAGGCTTCTGTATGCAGTGATCTTCCCCGAGGAGTCAGGACTCACCCATTCTGCCAAAATATGGCTGGCCCAGAAATGATCCCATAACACGCGATTCATAATCACCCATTCTTCCGTGGCTATGCACCACTGGTCTGCTGCATGACATGGAAAAGACACGTGACCAGACACTATGCAAATGGTTGAGGTCTGCACAGAACAATACAGCGCGCCACATATGGCCCCCGGGACACAGGTTGTGCACCTCTGGTTTATAGCAAGAAATGACAGGTCCTCTTTAAAGGGGTTGTCCGCCTTAGAGTGTCTCCAGGCTTGTAGCATATGTGACTGTAGACTCATGAATCCTTACTTTGCGTGCACTGTACTCTGAACGATTGGGCGGTCTCACTTAATGCAAGTGTATTAAGCAAGGAGTCTCCTTGTTGTGTAGCCGAAATTATGAAAATCACATACTTGCGGTTATATGACTGCCTGCTCATGCTCACAGTGTGCGCTGTACACACCATGCAAGGATTCACAAGTCTGCAGTCACATAGACTAACTGCAGACTTGTATCCTACAGACAGTACAGACATCTCCTTTAAGTGGGTTGTCCATCTATATACAGCTCGCTAATAAACTCATTATCTAAGAACCACCCATGTTCCATGTTCCCAGGGTCTTCTCGGCCCTACCTTCACATTTGCTTCTACATAGGAGAAAGCTTCTCCTATCTCCCTGTGTTATGGGGCTTTCACATTGCTTTTTGGCATCCGCTTTTTTATCCTATCGGGGCCTATGTCTGAAACCCTCTTCCCCCCCCCCCCTGCAAAATGGAATTTGGGATCATGCGCCGACGGCACCATAGACTATAATGGTGCCGACAGCGTCAATGTATGCTCTGCCATGTATCATTTTCTGGCTTGTACACCTACCAGAGGTGAACACCAAGATGTAGTAGACTGCATCTAAGGGCTCCTTCTCACTTGCGAGCAACTCGGATGAGTCTCGCATGTTTAAAACAAAAGCAATACGTGCAGCCATACGCTCCGCTCCTCTGTACCAGGTGCAGTGCCGGGGTATTGCCTCATCCGAGTCTCGCGCAAGTGAGAAGGAGTCCTAAGGATGAATACAGTTCGTATAGTGAAATCCGGTGACAGAACGGCTTTAACCCTGCTGTGGAACCATGAAAAAAATCACTGCTTTGGTACCATGGGGTCTATATGACCCCAGGCTCAAAATCATCATATTTCATTAAAATGAACACGCTGGCTGCTCAGAATAATCAAGTTTTACTCTGTCATCATTTCAGAACACAGTTATGAAATCAAACGTAACTTTGAAGTGATTTATTTGTCATCATCAAACACAAACTGAAATTTATACCAAAATGCTTTACTAATAACTAAAGTATTCAGATTCAATAAAAAAATGCACAATAACTGCAACTGTGTGGGATTTTAGTAAAAACATAATGACAACGAATGATCTGGCAATAAATCTAGCCCTTGCATTCACTGCACGTCATAGCGCCATGTTCTTCACAAATGAACTTCTTTCAGTCATTGCAAACAAATCTCGTCTTTTGCCCTCCGATAAAGGACAAACATATTACCGTTCGCTCTGTCTTGTAACACTGCTGGTGTCACTTGGAACTAGCCATTGTCAAAACCCGTGAATAAACAGAAAATATTTAAAGAAAAAAAATGTCAGACAATAAAGGTACTATGGGGTCAGGAGAGTCCCAAACACAGAAAATTGAAAATAACTTTAAAACAAAATTGAAAAACAAATTCAAAATATCATCAACATAAGCAGAAATATGTTACTTGAAAATACATGGTCAATGTGTGAGATTGACCAGTTTTAGAAATATTTCAATTTATTCAGCGCTGGGGTCTATATGACCCCATGGTTCCACAGCAGGGTTAAGAGGTAACCTGTCATGTAATAAAACATTATTACCTGCAGATATGGGGTTAATGTGTGGCTAATAAAAGCTATCAAAGGAACCATCAGGTTCATATTTATGAGTCTACCATTTTCTTGAGGAGATTGCTTCAAGCCCTGGTTACTAATGCCTGAATGTACCTATTAAAGGGAACCTGCCATGTTTAGAAATGCTGTCTACCTTCAGATATAGGATGAATCTGTAGGTAAACAACATTAGGGTATGTTCACACGTTCCTGATTTCCATCCTTTTTTTTTCAGGACTGTTTTTTAAAAAACTGCAGCTCTTGCAGAAAACACAGGTCCTTTTTTTTGGTCCTTTTTTTGTCCTTTTTTGATGCGTTTTTTGATCCTTTTTTTGATCCTTTTTTTTATGCAGTTTTCTATGCAGAGTCTGTGTTTTCTAGGAAGTTTTTTAGGGTTAAAATGGCTGAAAATACCCTAACCCTAACCCTAACCCTACCCCTACCCCTAACCCTACCCCTAACCCTATTCTAACCTTAGTGGGAAAAAAAAAATTCTTAATTTTTTTTATTGTCCCTACCTATGGGGGTGACAAAGGGGGGGGTGTCATTTACTATTTTTTTTATTTTGATCACTGAGATAGATTATATCTCAGTGATCAAAATGCACTTTGGAACGAATCTGCCGGCCGGCAGATTCGGCGGGCGCACTGCGCATGCGCCCGCTATTTTGCAAGATGGCGGCGCCCAGGGAGAAGACGGCCGGACGGACACCGGGACGCCGGGTAAGTATAAGGGGGGGAGATTAGGGCACGGGGGGGGGCATCGGAGCACGGGGCGGTGGGATTGGAGCATGGGGGGGCGGGATCGGAGCACGGGGGGGCAGCCACACTCCGCCCACGCACTTCCGCCCGCTTCCCCGCACTTCCTCCTGCAGCGGTTCTGCACCACAAACCGCAGTAAAACCCGCAGATATTTTTTTCATCTGCGGGTTTTACTGCGGGTTTGACCTCACAATGGAGGTCAATGGGTGCAGAACCGCTGCGGCTCTGAAAAAAGAAGTGACATGGTACTTCTTTTTTCCCGCAGCTATTCAGCGCGGCTTTTATTTTTATTTTCCGCATTGTGGGCACAGCAGTTCCTGTTTTCCATAGGGTACAATGTAATGTACCCTGCATGGAAAACAGCTGCGGACCCGCAGCGGGAAAATCGCGGCAATTCCGCATGAAAAAAAGGATCGTGTGAACACGGCCTTACAATCCTGAGTGTCTTATTGAAGCAGCGGCTGCATGGAGAAAATAAACTTATGGTATGTTCTCCCTGCGGCTGCTTGCTTCCAGTCATCGGGGCGGTGCAGGGAGCGGTTACAGTCACTGCTCACGATACAGTGAGTGCGCTGTAATCACTACTCGGCGCTTTGTCTGACAGCCTGCTCAGCACACACACGCTACAAATCAGTCTGTCAATCAAAGAGTGAAAGAGTGATTACCGCGCACTCACTGTACAATGACTGGTGATTGTAACTGCTCCCTGCACTGCCCCGATGACTGGAAGTAAGCAGCTGCAAGGAGGATATAAATTTATTTTCTCCCTTTAGCCGAGGCTCCAGCAAGGAGTCCAGGTATAATTTTTGCACAATTTACCTATAAGTTAACCCTATATATGCCTGTAAATAACGATTCTGGACATGACGGGTTCCCTTTTATTGCTTTTCATAGTGATGTTGAAAGTGATCTCATTATGTAAATAAAGAACTCACATAAGGTTGAAAAAAAAAAATACATCCATGTGGGTTACGGCACATGCTGCAGGT
The DNA here is from genome assembly GCF_032444005.1 of Ranitomeya imitator. Classification (NCBI taxonomy): domain Eukaryota; kingdom Metazoa; phylum Chordata; class Amphibia; order Anura; family Dendrobatidae; genus Ranitomeya; species Ranitomeya imitator. Next base: position 92,845,975 of record NC_091287.1, on the reverse strand, counting down.
TTTCAGATTCATAAGCACACCCTATATGTTACAGCACTTGTAGACAAAATACATCCGCACGAGTATGTCTGCAGACCCCTGCAGTTTCACAGCATTGGCTTTGTTCTCCATTTGCTGCAGATTCACCTAAGGCTTAAAACAGACCCTGCGAAATTTATGACAAGTGGATCCATATGCTCCCACACTGCAGCGTGCCAGCTCCACCGCGGATTATAAATTACAGCAATTTAAAAATACATACATGCTAGCCACCTTAGGGAGAGACCCAAGTTGGGCTAAATGTAGCGGGACGAAAGAGACCGAAAAGCCCTCTACTTAAAGGAAATACATAGTGGATGCTTTCCTGAAACGGAAAGTACTTGCAAGCAGCATAATACAAAGAATAGCAGGTTTACCCAGAATCCTTTGCAGTAGGCGGAGCTATGCAAATCATCTCTTTCCACCCCTGTCTAATCCACAGCGCTTGGAACCGCCAAGCGTGCAATGCTGCGGATTAGTTTCTAAATTTACACAGTGTAAATTTAGAAACTAATCCGCAGCATTGCACGCTTGGCGGTTCCAAGCGCTGTGGATTAGACAGGGGTGGAAAGAGATGATTTGCATAGCTCCGCCTACTGCAAAGGATTCTGGGTAAACCTGCTATTCTTTGTATTATGCTGCTTGCAAGTACTTTCCGTTTCAGGAAAGCATCCACTAAGCAATTTAAAAAGGAATTCATCAAACTTTTCGCCCTGTTTACTGACCTGTATAATACCTCACACTGCTTTTATGGCCGGTCAGTAAATAAAGCCAATTTATTAGTCATAAAAAGATTTGCTTTATGCTGCAATATTTGGCCTCTTTTTATGTGTCTTTGACACTTTGTTGCAGCAAAAAAATATATGGCTAAATGTTTTCTTTAAGTGTTGCCTTATCCACCTTTTTTTTTTTTTTTTGCATTTTTTGCATAGTTGGCGTTCATTTCCAAAAGTAGCATGGGCACGATATGGCATCTGTAAAGCATAAAAAAGAATCCATGTATAAGTCAAAAAAAGTTAGAAAACAAAAAATAAAATACATGCTGCCATAAAATAATGCTGCAAAAAACAAACAAACAGACAAAAAACTGTGTAGAGGAAGCCTAAGGGCTCATACTCACCTGCGAGAAACTCGGATGAGTCTCGGACGTCAATACCCGGCACTCAGGAGCGGAGCGTGCGGCTGCATGTATTGCTATGCAGCGCCAGGCATTGACGTGCGAGACTCACCCGAGTTTCTCGCAGGTGATTATGAGCCCTTAGACTATGTTCATATGTTGTGCATTTCTTTCACGTGGAAAAGAAGTTGCATTTTATAGTACCAGCAAAAGTAATGAGATTTCAGAAATCTCATGCACATACAGCTTTTTTTTTCCAGAATGAAGTTGAACAATGCCGCATTTTTGAAAATCTGCAATATGTCAATTCTTTCAGTGTTTCTGCAGCATTTTTTTACCCACTGAAAGTAATGAGAAACTGAATAAAGCTCACTTAACGTTTGTCTATAGTTCATAAATTATCTGGACGAAAAAAAAAACAAAAACATGCAGCTACTTGCATGAAGAAGAGGTGGTGGAAATAGGGATTGGCTTAGCAATGAAATAAGCCAGTCAGGCAGCCCCCTTCATGCAGAGCACTGGTTATATCCTAAGGATGCTTTCACCTTTCGTTTGGCAACTCACTCGTAGGTCTAGTCGGGGCTTACATCCGGACCCTCCCGTAAAATGTGCATCATTTTCTTTCTTGTATGCCTACTTGAGGCAGACACTTAGGGCTCCTTCTCACTTGCGCGAGACTCGGATGAGTCTAGCACGGCAATACCCCGACACTGCACCTGGCACAGAGGAGCGGAGCAGGTGGCTGCATGTATTTCTATGCGGCCGCACGCTCTGATCTGATTGCCGGGTGCAGTGCCGGGTTTTAAACATGCGAGACTCATCCGAGTTGCTCGCAAGTGAGAAGGAGCCCTTAAATGGATCTCTTAAACCTGATGAAGCCAGTGTACTGACTTTGACAATCCATGTCAGAACGGAGCATTCAGTAGTCATTCTAACATTAAAATGAGCATTTTATGAGTCAATCGAAGGTGAGAGAGACTCATGAGTCCGAAATTTATTCACCGAGCATGACTGCTTTAAAAAAAAAAAAAAAAAGGATTGTACAGTCATTCTGACATGTTTTTTTTTTTTTAAAGAATCATTGTTAATTCTTAGAGACCTGTTTAGTAATGTCTGCAGTTTGTATCCTAAATTCTGGTGACAGATTTGTTTTTAAAGAGTTTCTGCAGGCAGAACTTCACTTAAACATATTCTAAAACATTTTCTTACTATCATTCCTATACACGTTGCCGTTGCATATATATATATCTACTATATAATTGTTTAAGGGTCACTTCCGTCTGTCTGTCTGTCCCGGATATTCTTTGGTCGCGGCCAGCCAGTGGGCGTACACAAAAGGGCAGGGGAGGCCAGGAAGTATGCAGAGCCGGCCAGAAGTGCTGCAAAGAGGGCGGAGGCGGCCGGGACCATGGACGCTGTTGGGCCTACCTCGCCAAAAAGCCGGGGACTAAATTTGCGGCCACAGTCAGTGATGATGGTCGTGATTATTGATGACGGCTGTGACAGCAGCAAACAGCGCAGCACGTGCAGCGGTGACAGCTGCGGACGGAAGATGAGTATATACTACGTGGGCTGTGCTATATACTCTGTGGCTGTGCTATATACTCTGTGGCTGTGCAATATACTACGTGGCTGTTCAATATACTACATGGCTGTGCAATATGCTACGTGGCTGTGCAATGTACTACGTGGCTGTGCAATGTACTACGTGGCTGTGCAATATACTACGTGACTGGGCAATATGCTACATGGCTGTGCAATATACTATGTGACTGGGCAATATACTACGTGGATATGCATATTCTAGAATACCCGATGCGTTAGAATCGGGCCACCATCTAGTATATATATATATATATATATATATATATATATATATAATACATGAAAGAAAATGAAGGCTATGGCCTGCAGGGCCACCTATTGTTCTGCAGTACCCAGCAGTGGGCACTACGCTTTGAATACTGCTATGCTTTGTAGCTCAGTTCCTTGTGTTTGCATCCGAACACCAGAACATGTAACAGCTGATTGATGGGGGTACCTGCCGTCGGACCCCCAGCAACCTAGCATTGTTCACCTATTCTGTGCATACATGATTGTACAACACCATTAAATCTTTGTTGCAGATTGTGTTAGTTTTCTATCAGTGGATCTGAGTGGAAAGCCTTTAGTAGAAGTACAAAAGGGTTAATGCTGGCAGATTCACAGATGCCTCCATGTGGGTAGGGAGTTGATTTGCCTTGGAAATGTTTTTGGTTACCAACCAAAGTAGACATGAGAGGTACAAGGGAAATGACCACCGCTACAGGGAAAAAGTTGCAGCAGGATTTAAAAGTGTGTGTTCTCCACTTCATTCCCAGATGTGGGCGCGCTCTTTTATTCGGAGCTGGTTTCCTGGCGGCTGGCAGTAGAAGCAAGCACTTCATTTATTTTTAATATACATGTATCCCCCCTTCTAATGTGAAATACATAAACGTGAAGTAGCACGCTGTAAGTGCATAAACATTTGGCAGAGCTCCCCTCGGTTATTGGGTGTGAACGTCGGTGCACTTGGACTTTACTGTCCCTCCTGGCTTTCGCATTCACTATTCTGACCAGTGGAGGTTGTCTCATTCATTAGTAGATGGCACTTTCTTTAGTCAGCAGTATATCAGCGCCCTCACATTCTGTCCTGGTAATCCTACACTTGGCACGCAGCTTGGTGTATAATCTACAGGTATAACTTTGGGAAAGGGGAACACAGAAGACTTTACAAACTGTGCAAAGTACAAATCCGTCATGTTTTCCTTTTCTTCATACTGTAGCTCGTATCTTCTTACCAAATGTCCCTCAAGGAATGTGTACTGGACCTATAATGTGTCAGTAAGCTATGTCTCATATTCTGTAGTTTGAGGGAAACTCCTAAATGTTCTGGAATTCTATCCAAATTGTAATAAACAAATTCTAAATAATTCTTTAAGAATAGTGACAAACTCACTGGTGTTTTGTTCTAAATCTGTGTCACAAAGAACTAAAAACTCTGAATCCTAAAGGCAGCTGTGTCCTTCCTCACTTTCCTCTTGGTTTGACCTATGCTGTGATATCTGGCACAAGAAAACTAGCTTCAAAGCTACTTCATTCATTTTAGATAGAAGTTTGGTGCCTTTTCTACGTTCTTGTGGTTGTATGGAAAGATCATGCTGACCATAACATTTAAGTTTTCCGACTTATTCGGCATTATTTCCTATATATCCCTGACCACTTCTTCTAGACTGTGAAATTTCTTTAAGTCCCCCCATATACGTATTACATTTGTTTGGCCAAAAGCGATCTCAGTTGACTCCTAAATATTTGGGAACATGTACCAGACCTTTTTGGCAGCAGTTTATCACCAGAGGTAAAAAGATCTGATCATTCTCTTCCCAGACATCACCTGTCGGGGAGATTCCGGAGTCCCCCATACACATTAGACTGTGGGCCGATCTTACTGATATGTGCGCTACTGTCGACTTCAGTCAAGTGTGTGCAGGACTTTAACTGCAGTGGTCTATTATACCTCTGTTTGATCTAGTTTCTTGTCCTTATGTTCGAATCATTTGACTATTGTCTTATGAAACCCCTTTTCTCAATTAAAAAAAACTTTAACAAAATAAAACTTAATTTTTAGATAAAACGCTTTTTACTCTCCAAACTGGAGTCTCATTACATAATTGGCGGTGTGATTTCACCACTCCCAACCCAGGAGCCTGATGTTTGGGAAAATACCGTAATTGTAAAAATTAATTTATATAAAGAGAAAAAATAAAAGCCTCCAGATTCAATTCTTTTTTTTTTAAATGTTAGTCATTCGAAGTCTTTACATCATGTGCCCCAATTATGAGACTGATGTAGCCGGTGTTTCCACTGTTGTGTGCCAAAATGCCTCCTATGCAATGTATAGCATAAAGCACCGTAATCATAAGTCAGTATGACAACGTAAGCGGCCCAAGAGATTGCATAAACATTCAACATACCTAAGCAGGAACCAGTCTCGATACTTACTTTATTTTTGATTTACCCTTTCATCCCTCAGATAAAATGTAAAGAACGAGAGGCTTTTAAGCTTAAAGGGAACCTGTCACCCCGTTTTTTCAGATTGAGCTATAAATACTGTTAAATAGGGCCTGCGCTGTGCGTTACTATAGTGTATGTAGTGTACCCTGATTCCCCATGTATGCTGAGAAATACATTACCAAAGTCGCCGTTTTCGCCTGTCAATCAGGTTGGTCTGGTCAGGTGGGCGTGTTCACAGCGCTCTTTTCTTCCCCAGCTTCCCGTTGGTGGCGTAGTGGTGTGCGCATGTCCAAGGTCCGAATTCCCTGCGCCCACGTGAAGACACAGCGCGCGATCTGCGCTGTAATCCCTTGCATCGGTGGGGGCGGCCATCTTCCTGGGGCCGCGCGTGCGCAGATGGAATGCTCTGCTGCACGGGGCTTCAGGAAAATGGCCGCGGGATGCCGCGCGTGCGCATAAGAGATCGCGGCGGCCATTTTCCCAAAGCCGAGTTTGCATCTCGGCTTTGGGAAAATGGCCGCCGCGATCTCTAATGCGCACGTGCGGCATCCCGCGGCCATTTTCCTGAAGCCCCGTGCAGCAGAGCATTCCATCTGCGCACGCGCGGCCCCAGGAAGATGGCCGCCCCCACCGATGCAAGGGATTACAGCGCAGATCGCAGGCTGTGTCTTCACGTGGGCGCAGGGAATTCGGACCTTGGACATGCGCACACCACTACGCCACCAACGGAAAGCTGGGGAAGAAAAGAGCGCTGTGAACACGCCCACCTGACCAGACCAGCCTGATTGACAGGCGAAAACGGCGACTTTGGTAATGTATTTCTCAGCATACATGGGGAATCAGGGTACACTACATACACTATAGTAACGCACAGCGCAGGCCCTATTTAACAGTATTTATAGCTCAATCTGAAAAAACGGGGTGACAGGTTCCCTTTAAACTTTAGGATCCGTCAGGCCGGCTGCTTTTGATATTATTGTACACATTCAATCACATCAAATGAGAGACGCGGCATTCAGCAAGTAAATAAAAGTTCAAGTGTCTGAGTGAGCATAATACAAAGTGCTCGTGTTAATCCACCTTCTGGCAGATGATCTTTCACCAGAGAACAGACAAACGTATTGAAGGGCAGTTCAGGGAGAGAGAATTATCTCAGTTCAGTAGGAAAATGACACCTCCAGGCTAAATAGAGTGGCGATACTTGGAATTGACGGGTTGTGCTATGTTTGAGGTCAACTTTTACTTTCCTGCAAATTTTAGGTAATTCAAGGGTCCTTAATAATAATAAATAATAATCTTTATTTTTATATAGCGCTAACATATTCCGCAGCGCTTTACAGTTTGCACACAATATCATCACTGTCCCCGTTGGGGCTCACAATCTAAATTCCCTATCAGTATGTCTTTGGAATGTGGGAGGGAACCGGAGTACCCAGAGGAAACCCACGCAAACACGGAGAGAACATACAAACTCTTTCCAGATGTTGTCCTTGGTGTGGTTTGAACCCAGGACTCCAGCGCTGCAAGGCTGCTGTGCTAACCACTGCGCCACTGTGCTGTCCTTTTAAAAAGGCAAATAAAGCACTTGTAAGGGGCAGCGATCGATGAACAATGGAAGATGATTTGCATTAAAAAGGTTTTGCACTACCTGGACAACCCAATTTTTAATAAAGTGGCACCCCCTGTAAAATAAAAGTTACATATACTCGCCTGCCGCTGATTCTTCTGGGTCTCGCGTTATGTCACGAGAGCCTTGCAGCCAATCAGCAGCCCCTATAATACGCGAGGGCACAGCAGCCCAAGAGTGACCGCTGATTGTCTGCAGGGCTCACGCTGACATCACTGGAATGGTGCCAACACGGGAGGTGAGTATATGTTATTTTTATTGTACAAGGTGGGCTACTTTACTTAAAAAGGGGTTGTCCTGATAAATGACAAACCATTTTTACTTCCAGTAAAAATGTTATCTCCTAGTCCTTTCTAAATATGTATGTGAGATGGAGAAGACTCATTCAAATACTTACCGATCTCCATCTTCCTTGGTTTTTAGTACCGCTCCAGTCCTTTTCTGGACCATGTGACTTCAAATCAGACTTATCACACGGGTTTATGTGTGGGCAATGTAATTTTCACAACGTACGTCTTTGGTGTCTTGCTCTGAGTCTTCATAGGCCTCTATTGGTAGAAGTAGCACAATGGTTCATTGTGTGAACCGGCAAAGATGACGCATGAGAAGACCAGAACAGCGCAGGAAACCGGGAAGACAGCGATCAGTAAATATATAACCACCTATACTATATGACAGACATATTTATGAAGGGTTAGGACAGGGGTCCCCAACTCCAGTCCTCAAGGCCCACCAACATGTCATGTTTTCAGGATTTCCTTAGTCTTGCCCAGGTAATAATTGCATCACCTGTGCAATGCAAAGGAAATCCTGAAAACATGACCTGTTGGTGGGCCTTGAGGACTGGAGTTGGGGACCCCTGGGTTAGGAGACACAATTGTAGCTGGTAGTGCTTCTTTAAAGTTCATTTTCACCTACAAATTTAACCTCCTACTGACATTGTTGGCAACACATCTCTTTTTTGATTGGTGGGATGTACCGCCAATCAACAATAATTTTTAGGCCCTCATAAAGGATGTCATCACAAAAGAGTTTGTCGGTGGAATACTGGGCTTGTTTACATGGTACAGGCATTTCTATCACCAGCCATTCAGATAGGCAATAAATGTCCGATCGCTGGGAGTCCCTGCAGCTTGTGACTGACGGAGGTAGGCAGCTACAGCACTTGACTATCTTGGCATGGGCTGTGGGTTTGGTTCTGCAGTTCAACTGTGTTTAAGTTCTTTAAAAAAAACAACTTCTAATTCATGCAACCCAACCACTATCCTATCCGAGCATGACCCAAGATACTTTTCATGCCAATCTTCTTGATTTATGGATAGAAGATCTTGATTCTTAAAAAAGAGAATGGCTTTCAATGGCTTTCCATCTCGGCCATCTTTCCCTAAACAGGGGCACTCTTTTGGCCAAGCTCTCCTGTGATCTCTATGAGAAAGCTGCTGACGGACATGTCTGTTGGTGGATTATCTCCAAGGAACAAATTGATCGTCAGTCTGAAATCGGACATGCCTGATCTTCAAGATCTTCCCTGATATCAATCGGTGTCATAGACATTGGAGTGTTGGCCGAACCTGTCAATAGAAGTTGACTCAGCCAACAGTATTTTATGGGGGTCTTACGAGGCATAACACAACCTTGATAACACATCCAATGTTTTATTTTTTTTTACCTTTTTTTATAATATTATGGTGTCAAGACATTCAGATTCAATAATAACTAATAGCACTTAAGAAAGTGAGACCATAAATAAGGTGATGTAATGAACTGTGCTGCTCCTGCTGTGTCTTGTACATGTCAGAGTATTACCCCGGCTGCAGTGATCCGCACTCCGCATCACAATCAATCAGCGCTTCTCAGATCACTTAGTCTCCAAGCTGAACTTTTCTATGTTGCTGTAAATCACAGCTTTGCTTTCAAGCAGGATCCATCTGAACTATGGTGTCAAGTCTGGGAGAGTTCAGCCTTTAGCGTTGAATGACACAAGGTGTTCTAGTGTCAGACTTATCAAATGTATTAACATTCTGCATGCTCTTTTCAAATGAGATAAATGGAGAGAAAGCGCACCAATTCAAGGCACATCACTGACTAAGAGCGGACTGGAAAGTTTTTGTCTTAGTCCATCTACATTTTAACCCATAGAGCAAAATTTCTTGGACAAAGAGATTGAGAATCTGTCCATACTGAGCCACAATGATGGTCCTGAGTGCCGACTGATGGAGCCCATTGACTTATTTTTGTTTCACATTAATTTTACTTTTTTAAAAATAATCAGCATGTAGATCACAATTCGTTAAGACCCCAAAAGTAAAACAAAAAATACATGAACATTGCAGAATCCACTATGTACTTTATTTACATTTTCACCATCTCTCTCAGTACATTCATTAACACAGAATCCAACCATTGTGGCCCATTTCTTCTCAAAATTAAAGGGGGTTTCTAATATTTTAAAATTGATGACCTATACATCACTATTAGGCTCGGTGCAGATGATCATATTTTTTTGCCATCTGGGAAATTCAGGTCAATTATGCTGATCAGAGTGTGATCATAGTGTGCTCCAATTGTCTCGGATGAGGAGATGATGGAAAAAAATGTTTCCATTCTGTCAGTCTGTGGAAATCGGAGCAAACTCAGATGTCAAGTGCCACTGCTACTACTTAAGATGATCACTGCAAACACGTGGATTACTTAGCTATTGAATTGGCTTGGCCAAAAAAGACGCCTTCACATAGCACAAGGACCGACCAAGCGAGAGCTGCTGGATGACCCATCGATACCAAAAGGGTTTGAAATAGCGCTACTCTTGTCGTTGAGCTGCCATTGGTATTGCATCATGATTTCAATATTTTTTTTTTACTAACCCTTTTCTAATAAAATACTTTTATACTAGGAATATAAAATTGTCACAGATCTCAGAGGGAAGTTCTCACATAGAACCAATATGGTTTTTTTTTAACACCTGAAGTGGGGTTTGTTCATGGAATTGGTTCCAATAGTTTAAGGAAAAGTTTGTCATAATTTTTACGCTAAATAATTTCTCTTAAAGTCCTGTACATACCTAATATTACATATAAAGCGGTTTCTTGTATTGAACGTATCAGTCAGTTGTGCTGTAAAAAATGAATTATCAAAAACTCATCAAAGGATTCTTCTCTGCTCCTTAATCCCACAGGCTGGGTCCACCATCACTTTCCTACCTTACTCTTCATGCCTGATCATGTGACCAGTGAAACCAGTCAGTGGTTGCAGCGCTGATGCATTGGTCACAACTGCAGCTACTGATTGGCTGCAGCGGTCTTGTGTTGACCAGGCCAGAGGAGAGCGGCGTTGGACCAGAGAAGACCGACAGAGGAGCAGTGGGGGAAGCATGAGGAAGTGCTATTTCTCTTATTTATAGCACACTTGGCCGATAAGTTTATTATAAGGAACAGATGGAAAACCTTTTAAAGTAACTTCTAGCAAGATCTCTCATTTATGGTGGTCCCGCTGATTCTGTTTGCTGTTGGCACCTCTTCATTGTGTATATAGTGGACAGTCACATTACATAGAATAGTGACACCAAAGGCAAGACATGGTTTGTTGCTTTATGTATTTTTGTAGCTTTTTTTCTTATATTTTTCTAAAGTGATTTGTAAAATTCTTTTTTGCTGTAAATATAGACATTGCATCCTGCAAACTTGAATTGTCAGTAGTCGCATAAAGCTTTAAAGGGTTTTTCCAAGATTGTAGAACTGTTCTTAAGAAATTTTATTTACAGTAAAATCTAATAAACCCAATAAGTCATATATTCCAAATAATCTGGACTCCCACAGGTAACCTCTTACGAGACTCCTCACTTTGTAGCAGAATATCCCTTCACAGCATTTTATTATGTGCTGTTGTCCTGGGGGTCTCTAACCTGCAAGTGCATTTTAGAAACTTTCCTAGGTTCTTTGATAATCCATAATTTTATGCTGGATTAAAGGAATTTTGTTCTGTGATAAACACTCCGACTTGACAGTTTACCCTCTTGCCCGTTAGCTTTACTGGCAATCACGTTACATATTTTGGTCAATGCTAGGAATTATGGATTTAGTAATGGATAAAGTGTAGAATTAGTCTTGGTATTGAGTTAGTGCCCCCCAGTAATAGAACAGACACCCCCAAGTTTCCTGCAGCTCGGTTGTAGCCTATACCTTGTTTTATTTTGGCCAAATTATAAATGGCCTGAGGAGCACGAGTCTCCCTGGTAGGGGGTGATACCAGCTCTAATTTTGACTAATTTATTTAAACTGTGCTCTTGATTGTTATAATTAGTGATCAGCACGCTCCTAGGGGCAAATTAATTTAACTGCTATGGGGCCAAGCCCCAGGGCTGAATACTGTGGCCCTAGTAGTGGTGCCTGGAGCTAACGCTAGGGAAGGGCCCTGCGGAAGAGTTTACATTGGGGTGCAGGAGCTTTAGAGTACAACTTTGTATGGAGATGTCTACTATCCGCCCCTGTAATTTCACTATGTGGCAGTGAATGAATAATACATTAATAATACAATTAATAATACATGAATTAATACATTATATAGGGGTTTAACTATGTTCATCCTAGATGCTTTTCTAACATTTTGGTTGAAAATGATTTACGGCCCAGCCATGACTGGGAGGAAGGCAGAACTGTATGAGATTCCGACAAAGTAAACGGCGTTTTCCTGCACGACTCCCTGGTGTCAAAGGAGTTAATGGAGACTGGCATGCGAGCCGTGTCTTAGTTTGCCAGCTGCGCTACATCCTCCCAAGGATTTGGCATGAGAACGCACCAAACACCTGGCTGGGTTATGTGTTTCTTCCAGTCTCACCAGATGAAGATGTATAAATGGTCACAGTTTTCCTTTAAGTCTCTTCCCAAATGATCTCACTGGGCGACTTTGTATGATGTCCCTCCGAATCCTGTTAATGATTTCAGACTCTCGCATTCTCTTTATTTATTTACTAAATATTGAAAGCCTGAGAGCGCGGTTTACGACGGCTCCAGGACTGAGAGCGCCATTCTTTTCACATGTCCATCCCTTGCTCCGGGGTATTTATATTAGTGACTTTGATCTTCCGCGTCTTCATCCACAGTGAAAGTGGCAGTAAAATTACAGGAGGAGATGAGAATACACTGTGAATAGCAAACCCCAGTGATATTACTACAGTATATCTGCATCCTAGAGATGCGTCCTGTGAATTATTCCAGGTGCTGCTTTACATCATGTACAGCTAGACTCATCTACACTCCACTGTAGCGGGTTTGCCCTCTACACTTTTCTCAATAAATAATGTTTTTTAAAAAATTGCTTATTTACCATCTTGCAAAAATATTAGTAGTGAAAATAGAACAAGGACCTAGTACCAGGATAACGTTATTATTTTATTGAAAAAATTGTTAGTCCCCATGAAAATAAATAATAAACTACTCACTAAAAAGATATATAGTTATATGTATGTATATATCTTTTTAGTGAGTAGTTTATTATTTATTTTCATGGGGACTAACAATTTTATACTAGTAAAAAATGTAATGTTAAAAATAATAATAAAAAAAAAAACCTGCTATACTCACCCTCCGTTGCAGCTCACGCTGGCCGCCATCTTCCGTTGCAGGTTCCGGTGGCAGAAGGACCTGCCATGACGTCACGGTCATGTGACCGCAACGTCATCACAGGCCCTGTGTTCCTGCGCTACAAAGACCTGCCATGACGTTACGGTCATGTGACCGCAATGTCATCACAGGTCCTGCGCTAATGTCAATCCTGGGACCGGAACCTGCTGTGGACTACAAGGGCTCCCTCGGAAAGGTGAGTATATGTTTATTTTTTATTTTTTCACCTGTGACAAACCTGGCTGGGCAATATACTACGTAGCTGGGCAATATACTACGTGGCTCTGTGCTGTATACTACGTCCCTGGGCAATATACTACGTCACTGGGCAATATGCTACATGGCTGCACAATGTAGAAGGACGTAGATCTGGGTATTTATTATGATGGAATATAGGCTGAACTGGATGGACAAATGTCTTTTTTCGGCCTTACTAACTATGTTACTATGTAACTGGGCAATATACTATGTGGCTGGGCAATATACTACGTAACTGGGCAATATACTACGTAACTGGGCAATATACTATGTGGCTGGGCAATATACTACGTGACTGGGCAATATACTATGTGGCTCTGTGCTGTATACTACGTGGCTGGGCAATATACTACGTGGCTGGGCAATATGCTACGTCACTAGACAATATACTACGTGACTGGACAATATACTACGTGGCTGGGCAATATACTACGTAACTGGGCAATATACTACGTGGCTGGGCAATATACTACGTGGCTCTGTGCTGTATACTACGTGGCTGGGCAATATACTACGTGGCTGGGCAATATACTACGTCACTGGGCAATATACTACGTAACTGGGCAATATACTACGTGGCTGGGCAATATACTATGTCACTGGGCAATATACTGCGTGGCTGCGCAATATACTACGTAACTGGGCAATATACTATGTGGCTGGGCAATATACTACGTGACTGGGCAATATACTACGTGGCTCTGTGCTGTATACTACGTGGCTGGGCAATATACTACGTGGCTGGGCAATATGCTACGTCACTAGGCAATATACTACGTAACTGGGCAATATACTACGTGGCTGGGCAATATACTACGTGGCTGGGCAATATACTACGTGACTGGGCAATATACTACATGGCTCTGTGCTGTATACTACGTGGCTGGGCAATATACTACGTGGCTGGGCAATATACTACGTGGCTGGGCAATATACTACGTGGCTGGGCAATATACTACGTGGCTGGGCAATATACTACGTGGCTCTGTGCTGTATACTACGTGGCTGGGCAATATACTACCTAACTGGGCAATATACTACATACATAGTGGGGTACCGCAGGGGTCAGTATTGGGACCTGTTCTCTTCAACATATTCATTAATGATCTGGTAGAAGGTTTACACAGTAAAATATCGATATTTGCAGATGATACAAAACTATGTAAAGCAGTTAATACAAGAGAAGATAGTATTCTGCTACAGATGGATCTGGATAAGTTGGAAACTTGGGCTGAAAGGTGGCAGATGAGGTTTAACAATGATAAATGTAAGGTTATACACATGGGAAGAGGGAATCAATATCACCATTACACACTGAACGGGAAACCACTGGGTAAATCTGACAGGGAGAAGGACTTGGGGATCTTAGTTAATGATAAACTTACCTGGAGCAGCCAGTGCCAGGCAGCAGCTGCCAAGGCAAACAGGATCATGGGGTGCATTAAAAGAGGTCTGGATACACATGATGAGAGCATTATACTGCCTCTGTACAAATCCCTAGTTAGACCGCACATGGAGTACTGTGTCCAGTTTTGGGCACCGGTGCTCAGGAAGGATATAATGGAACTAGAGAGAGTACAAAGGAGGGCAACAAAATTAATAAAGGGGATGGGAGAACTACAATACCCAGATAGATTAGCGAAATTAGGATTATTTAGTCTAGAAAAAAGACGACTGAGGGGCGATCTAATAACCATGTATAAGTATATAAGGGGACAATACAAATATCTCGCTGAGGATCTGTTTATACCAAGGAAGGTGACAGGCACAAGGGGGCATTCTTTGCGTCTGGAGGAGAGAAGGTTTTTCCACCAACATAGAAGAGGATTCTTTACTGTTAGGGCAGTGAGAATCTGGAATTGCTTGCCTGAGGAGGTGGTGATGGCGAACTCAGTCGAGGGGTTCAAGAGAGGCCTGGATGTCTTCCTGGAGCAGAACAATATTGTATCATACAATTATTAGGTTCTGTAGAAGGACGTAGATCTGGGTATTTATTATGATGGAATATAGGCTGAACTGGATGGACAAATGTCTTTTTTCGGCCTTACTAACTATGTTACTATGTAACTGGGCAATATACTATGTGGCTGGGCAATATACTACGTAACTGGGCAATATACTACGTAACTGGGCAATATACTATGTGGCTGGGCAATATACTACGTGACTGGGCAATATACTATGTGGCTCTGTGCTGTATACTACGTGGCTGGGCAATATACTACGTGGCTGGGCAATATGCTACGTCACTAGACAATATACTACGTGACTGGACAATATACTACGTGGCTGGGCAATATACTACGTAACTGGGCAATATACTACGTGGCTGCACAATATACTACGTCACTAGGCAATATACTACGTGGCTGGTCAATATACTACGTAACTGGGCAATATACTACGTGGCTGGGCAATATACTACGTGACTGCGCAATATACTACGTAACTGGGCAATATACTACGTGGCTGAGCAATATACTACGTGGCTGGCCAATATATTACATCACTGGGCAATATACTATGTGGCTGGGCAATATACTACGTGGACATGCATATTCTAGAATACCCGATGCGTTAGAATCGGGCCACCATCTAGTAGAAAAATATTTGCCATCCGGATGACAATGAAAGAATGATTCTTTTATACGGTCATGACAATTTAGCCTTTAGAGGTACATACTGTATAAATGAGGCCAGGTTTTCACTTACCCAATGATTCAGCGTCAGTTTTCTTGTGCGTCGACTTCTAATCCGGCCTCTTTTCTACCTATCCATGTATCTGCTTTTTTTCTCTCAGGCAGTGAAATACCAGAGATCAATTCCTGGAAAAACTAATCCCACAGTAATCAATGGAATAATTCCCGTTCATCTTGTGTATTTGTATTTGCTCCAGAAACTTCAAGAAGATGAATTAAAATAAAAATAACACCACATTTTGCATTCTTCAATCCGTGTCATCAGTTTCTCAGTAGAGACTATTGAAAAAACCTGATGCCGTTTCGACATCAGTTTAGGTACAAGAAGACTGATCCACGTGTGACTGATGCATGGAAACCCACCCAAGCTAGTTTCTACTGCAAAACTGATAGCGTAACATTTTCCGATCCGGCTCCATGAAGGATCTGGTGCAACTGATGCCCCACATGAATGCGAACGAACCCTCAGAAAAATATTCCATCATCTTTACAAGCCTCTATTTTGGTTTTTAATGTCAGAATAGCAAAAAAGAAAAAATTGTATTTTTTTTCTACATACAGTTCACGTTTCATGCAAAATTACCCATTGAATGATTTCTTCAGGTCATTCGTGTGAATGATTTATAAGTGTTAATGTTTGTGCAAGAGAATGTATTCGTACATGTACGTCAAAGGCCGTGTCCCTGCCTTTGTTGTGGGCTCACACGCCGAGCCCACATCTTTACCCGCACTTGATGGCTGTGTTAGTCAGCCATCAAGTGCCTCCAGCAGCCGCCGGTGGAGCTAACCAGTTAAATCTTGCTCTCAATCACTGACAACGGGATTTAACACGTGATTGATGGACGCCAATGGGTTGTCATGACAGCCGGGGGTCTGCAGAAGACCCCCGGTACCTGTCATTACGATACTCATGGCCGGCGTTTATAGGTGATTGTGATTTCTGCTATACATAGTAGGGCATCAGCCCTGCTACGTAGAGGACAGGCGACCGGACGATCACAGCTTCAAGTCTCCGAAGGGCACTATTAACTTCAGTAAAAAGTAGGAAAAAAAGTTTTACAAAATATGAAAAAAAAACACAAGTTCAAATCACCCTCCTTTTTTCCATTGAAAGTAAAACAATAAAAAATACCCATATTTCGTATTGCTGATTTCAGAAGTGTCCGATCTATCAAAACATAAAATATATTGTCAATCAGTAAACGTTGGAAAGGAGAAAGGAAATTGAAATGCCAAAATTAATTTTCTTTTTGCCTCCTCAACAGTGCAATAAAATGCAATAAGAAGCTATCAAAACATCGTATCTACCCCTATATGGTATCAATAAAAACGTCCGCAAAAAATAAGCTCTCGCCCAGCCCCAAAATCCTGAGAAATAGACGGGTTTTGGAAAATGACGACAAAAACATTTTATTTTCCCAATTTTCCGATTTTTTTTTTTTCACCATCTAAGTAAAAGCAAAACAATACATGTTTGGTGTCTATGTACTCATACTGACCTGGAGAATCATAATGGCAGGTCAGTTTTACCACATAGTGGACATGGTAAAAAAAAAAAAAAAAGACACTCAAAAACACAATTGTGGAAATGCAATTTTGTTTGCAATTTCAACGCACTTGGAATTTTTTTTCCTGTTTTCCAGTGCACTATATGGTCAAATGAATGGTGTTCGTGGCACATAAAGTAAAATTTGTGCCACATAAAACAAGTATGGCCAGAAATATAAAAAAGTTATGGCTCTTGGAAAAAGGGGAGGAACAAATAAAACGAAAATGAAGGAAAATCGCTGAGTAATAAAGAAGTAAAAGATATCTTTTTGTTCTGGGGTTCAGTTTATCACATTTATTTTTTTCTTAGGTTTTGTTAAATAATACGTCTGCCAAGAAGTCATAAAAGATCTCTGGGGGACATCAATTGTTTTTACGGTTCAGTTTTTCACCGTTGCTGGTGCATCCATAGGGAACAACTACCTCCAGCTGTGACCTAAGCTTTGCTATGTCAGGGACATTTTTAGCCATCATGTGCCAGGTCCAATAGAAGTAACGGCCTTCACAGGGTTTCCATAGTGCGCTCACTTAGGGCTAAGTAGTCAGACACAGCCAGAAGACGGAAGCTGTGATAAACCGCCTCTACCTCCTCCTCAGGGACCACTGTTAATGCAGCAATGTCTAAAGACCATGCCGCTAAGTAAGAACCTGAAAAAGAGCTGTCAGAAGATCCTCATTCAGGGACTAAACATACCGTATATATATATATATATATATATATATATATATATATATATATAAAACGTATTTATTTACACATTTTTTATGGGTCGCTAATGATATTCCTTTTCATAAAACACATAACCTCATGTAGGCGATGCGTTCTCTTTAAGTGATTGGTGCTCAGCTACACCAAAATGTTAGTTAATCAACCGATCAGACCATTTATGCCTGCTTTTAAAAATTGGATGTGCTGCTGTTAACATGGATGCTGTATTTCATTTTAAATAGATTCCTTAGACCTGATAAAACAGGTGTATTTACTTAGAAAATCCATGTATGAATGGCTGTATAATCCTATTATAAAGATGAGTATTTTATGACTCCTCTTAGAAAATGAAATAGGTCATGAGTCCAAGTGTCTTCTGTCTCTGCCCATCCAGCTGGACTGGCTGCTGCAGCTTGTCCTGAGTAGTGTGAGATCTCAGCAGCAGGGAGGAGGGGCGCTGAGGAGACGACAGTCTCAAAGATTTAGTAAAACTTTCATAAAGGTTTATACAGCCATTAAGACATTGATTTTCCAGGTATATACAACGGCCTCATCAGGTCAAATGAATCTATTTAGATACAGGAAAAATATATCTTTGTACCATGTTAGCCAGTAAATAGAAAAATATTAGCATTTGAGAATCTATTTAGCCGTGTACATAGTTTGCTTTATGAAATCTGCTGACGGATTCACTTTATCAGGATTTCTAGATTTATTTTTTCCGTCTCGTCGTACTCCGTAATCAGCTGCAGTTCTTCAGTGTTTTCGGAGCCCTCTCCTAGAGATGAGAAGAAGAAAGTCTGATTTTAATTACAATCCATTAACAAGCCGGCGATACCATACTGTATATAGTAGACAAAGCAACAAAACTTCTGCTAATTGCTGATACAAAAGAAAAACGAGCGCTGGGAGTCTATTTACAACGTGTGACCCCTGTGAGTTATGATCCTATTAGGTATATTAAGATGACAGAAAGCAGAAACATTGCAGTGGATAACACATTTTAGGCCTCCATTATTCAGCAGGTTATATGGATGGTGGGCAGGAGGTTAAAACTCCTTTCCCTTTAGTCAATTCAACATCAAACGCCGCGTGCCCTCTAAGTGAACCAGCAGCGTCTACTCTTGAGGACCTCTCTGATACTGAAGAAAATAGCGATATTTTTTCTTTATAGCGCGCCCACACCGGAGAGCTTCGATTCTCCTAATAAATCATTATGGCTCCTGCATTCTCCCCGTTGGCCACTAGGTGGCAGAGTGGTTCTTTCCTGATGAGTTTTGTTCTCTTCCTTGCTGTAAATGTGTTCCTTATGGGTGCAGAGGCCCATAAAAGTGATCGCTTCAATCTGGCCCTCATGGAATTGAACTTGACCTTTCGCTAGGGTTTGAAATTCCAGCACACACACATACACTCACATGCACACACGACAAGACCTATGAATCCGGGTACTAAGTGGTTTTTTGTCTGTTAACTAGAGTGAGTCAGAGGAAAACTAGTCTGAACCGACCCCGGTAAACTCGGACACGTATTGGAATGGACGGCATTCTAAAATTGCCTTCGTAAAACAAAAATGTCTAATTTGGCAAGGCTTCCTGGGCTGTTACTGGAAGCAGCAGAAAAAAAAACCTCACAAAGATTCCTCGCAGTGCGTTTCAGTCCGAATGGAGTCGGCCTCTGATGATGGAGGGTGGAAACCAACCGCCGCTCAATTTACATTACTTAATGGCGTTTGGAAGCTCAGTGTACCGGGCTGGAGAGGGGAGCACTGGCCTGAATGTGAGCCAAATATACCATGCCCAAATTCACAGAGGAGTCTGGCTCCAAAGATATTTAAATTCAAATTAATGTTGAAAAATCTCATTTACGGGATGAAAAAAAAATAAATAAATTTCCAGAAATAGTTTTGTATCCTCCGCAGCCTAATGCAGAATCCTAATAAGGCTACGTTCAGACTAGCGTTGCGCGCCGCTGCGTCGGCGACGCAACGCACGACGCACACAAAAACGCGGCAAAACGCACGCAAAAACGCTGCGTTTTGCGACGCGTGCGTCGTTTTTTGCCGAAAATCGGACGCAAGAAAAATGCAACTTGTTGCGTTTTCTTGGTCCGACGCTAGCGGCAAAAAAGACGCAAGTGTTGCAAAACGCAGCACACAAAAACGCATGCGTCCCCCATGTTAAACATAGGGGCGCATGACGCGTGCGTCGACGCTAGTGTGAACGTAGCCTTACACGTCTCTGCTGATCTGCGCCTCCAAAATAAAGATGTACCCCGGGTCCTGCTTAATTTTCAGTGAGTCACATAATGGGAATCTTAGGCTGGCACTTATGAGGGTACAATGACTGACCCCTATGCCACCGGCGCTGCTCGGGGCATATTTATGGGATACTGGACACAAATTATGGATGCTTTGGCTGCCACTTATAGCGCTTAACAAAAAAAACAGCAAATGTACTCTCCATCGGCCTTTAAAGCAGATCTGTCACCAGATTACTTAGTACGAACTGCATACATTAGTAAATTGATCTCTTTGACCTGATGAGACTGGCATACTTACAGTGCTGTGCAAATTAATTGGGACAGCATTTTTTAAGTAAAATCGTAGGTTGGTTACCAGTCAGTGATTCACACCAGTTTTAATACATAATACGGTAAATAAATCTCGGTCAACTAGCCAGTGGAAAAAGGTAATTTTCAGAATTCGTATGTAACAGTGCATTATAACATTTTATTTTTTTATTTGCTTTGTCCCAATTAATTTGCACAGCACTGTATTTTGAAAATCCACGTACAATCCTCAATTTAAAATTAGCAGTTGTTTATTTCATTAATAGACAGGGAAACTTTCACTATTGATTGTACAGACATTCTTACATGGATTTTTTTCATAGTAAACACACCGGCCTCATCAGGTCTAAGATATCTATTTAGTAATGCATACAGTTCTTTTAATTAAAAAAAAAAAAACAAATTAAAGGGTTATAGAATGTCTAGAAAGATATTCCAGGTAATTTTTCTATCATGGTCTAAACCATTTCCCTGGGTAGGCCTCATGCGTGGACATGTGAGTTCACTGTTATGGTGCACCATTTCACTGGACCTGACTATGCATGTGACAAACTGCTTAGTACAGAGATAGGATTTGTTACCCAGGTGGGGTTTTCCTCCTGAAATAATGATTCCAGCTTGTAGGGAAGAATTCAGTCTGAAATAGGGTATATGATATGATTTAGTATACTGCATTTTTCTGAGTCCCTTGATGATTTTTTTTTAATGGATATTTAATAAATAACCTATGATTTATGGGTGGTGAGTGCCACCTTATCTTCTTACTTCTGTTGCAATTGTCCATGTTAAGTAGAGCACCATGAGATCCGTTATGTATCCTATTTATTACCATATCCCCAGCATCCTGATTGTGCCAGGCGGCTTTTGTCTTACATTGGATACCTGGACACAGTGCCTATGGAAGGCTTCATTAATGGATGGCAAGCACATAATGCTCTGTTGTCTGCTAGAGCTAAATAGTAATAAGAGCTCTGAAATGAGGATCGCAATGCATTCAATGGGGTTTTCATTATTTTTATAATGTAGGGATTATTACACAAAAAAAATGAAAGAAGTGTTACTTACCCCTTTAAACATCTATATGGTGATATCTGCTTGGACCAGGAATGATGACTTGCAGTCAGGGAGGGCTGAAGACACTTTTTTGTCTAATGCCAGATGACCAATGACCGGAATGTTGTCCCTCCCGAAGTAAGGACATCCTATCCATCAGTTACCTGACTCTGCAATCAGCGGGATTCATGTTCAGAAGACTGAATGGACAGGACGTGATTACAGATGAGCGGACCCGTGGATGTTCAGGTTTGATCAAACTTTAGTCCAAAGTTCGGCTCAGGTACTAGAACTGTACCCTAACTTGAACCTGAACCTGAACCTGAACCTCATAGAAATCAATGGGGATCTGAACTTCGGGGAAGAAAGAATTTGCAGCTCCAAACAGGAAGAGATGTCCATTTTTGGATTTCAGCCCCGAACACTAGATGTCCAGTACGAACCCCGAACTTTACAGTTCGGGTTCGCTCATTTCTAGACATGATCACTTCCAGTCCTGGTGGAGACCACTAAAGTAGCAGACAATTGGTGGGGTAAGTAGCAGTTAAGAGGCAAGTCATTAAAGTGTTTTCTCCAGAAAAGTAGGGTAAAACTATTTTATTGCGCATCACGGGTTACTAAAACTATTTTGTGACTTTTGCCGTTTGCACACCATTTTTAAGCTGGGGAGGAGCTAGGGCAGGATGGGGCAAATTCAGCAAAAAGTGTCAGTGTTTCTTACTCCAGAAATGCTACTCCAGTCCCCGACTAGAGTAGCATTTCTGGCGAGTCGCACGCCACTGAGAAGATGCATCAAATGAATTCAGTGGCGTGTGCCTCTTAATGAATTGGGTGTATCGTATTCCACTGAGCCCTCGTGTGCACAATGCCAATCTTAATGATTCAGCCATCTTTTCTCTCTATTTTACAATAGGCCTCTTACCTTGAATGTCTCATTTTTTTCTTTATTTTGTTCTGGCAAAGTTTGAACAGTCGTGAAAAATACCTTCAACTCATAACTTTCTAACAGATGGATTTTCTAAGAATGAGAATCCCTTTAGCATCAGTATTGATAGCACGATTGGCATCTGCTTTTCAGGGTGGCACAAAATGTCACCAAACTATTAACGCACCACTCCAGCCTTTTTGTTTTTATTTCACCACTGGAGTGGTTTAACTAATCTAAGTTCTATAACCCTAGTATTATACTTACCATCCGCCGTCTTGGTGCCACTCCGGTTGACTAATGAAGTTGGTGACCTGCCGGGGTGATGCAGAAGTCACGTGTAAGTCCGTGAGAACAGAACGAGGATTTGATAGACTTGCTGCTGTCACAAGATGGTGGATCGGGATGGGAGCGGCATCAGGAAGAGCTGAAGACGCCGGCTAGTAAGTGTAACACTGGAGTCAGAGAGCTTGCATTAGTTGCACCACTCCAGCGCTGAAATAAAAAAAAAAATGTTGGAGTGGCGCTTTAAAAAAAAAAAAAAAAAGAATGTCTTGAACACCAATGCTCATGGCCACTTCCGTCTTAACATCAGTTGTTTTATTTTTATTTGCTTAGGCACAAACGTAGTAATTAAACAGAAGGTAGGATGATAAATGAGTCCTGCAAGTCTTCCATAAGTCAGCGTGCTCCTTCGCAGGTGTTCCATAAGGAGATGTCAAGACCGTTTGCCCGAGGCCCGCTGCCTGCATTAGCAAAACGAATAAATACGTTTTTAGTCTAAGTCAGATCATTTGTCAATAGCGGGATAAAACCTTGTAATTGCTGTCAATGTATTGTCATATGTGTGATGTTATCATAATGAGCGGCAATTTTTCTTATGACTTGTGACGGTTAGTACAAGAAATGTTGTCAGAGACTTGCAGACGTCGTTGTCCGCACCTAATATTTAATAACTTTTGCGGGCTCTGCCTGGAGCTGTCTTCACACAAATGTTTGGTAACACGTTTCACACAATTTATGTCCTCCAATTTCCGTGAGTGATTATATGGGATCGGTATTTCCAGTTTCTTGAAAGAGTTGGGCATAATTCATCAAAGTTTTACACCTATTTACCAGCCCGCTCTGTGAATTATCCCAACACTTACAAGCAGTCCGTAAATAAGAATTATCTGTCACTCTTTCAGCTGCTTGTAGGAAAAATGGACTGTGTGGTCTTGAAATAATAGACATTTTCTAGTAGTTGAAGAAGAAAGGCAGGTCAAAGTTTGTTCCCCCCAGAAAATAAACTAAAACATATTAAAAACGGGGTCACATTTTTTATATAATTTATAGGCTTTTTTTGTAAACTAAAACATCCACTTTACATTTTTATTCTAAAGAGTTTATTCCCAGATTATAAATTCTGTGTTCTTGGAAATTAATTTCATTAGTAAAGTCTAATTATTTAACAATATTTACTGTAAAGAAAAATAAGAAATTAAAAAAACTGAAAAATGTAACTTGTGTTATTAAAAATTGTGTTCAGCCATTTGTCAGTCATTGTTCGATGCCTAACAAGGATATCATCAATCTTTCCCTGAATCCCAAATAACAGATCCTCTGGATCCTTACAGGAGTCTGAGAAAACTGTTGCATTTGGGGAGAGAGGATTGAATGCCATTAAATAATAAAAGCTTTACTGCATGTTAAGTCCCCACCGCTCCAGTGCTGTCACTCTTGTGGTTCCTGTTCCTGTTTGTTTACCTGGCTGCAGTAATGATGTGCTGTTTACACACATGACCACTGCAGGCAATCATTGGCCTTAGCGTTGTGACCACTGAGCCGCATAGTCCATTAGCAGAAACAGCTGTATAGAAGGCTTAAAATTCTGTGAGGAACAGCCAAACTCTGCTACAAAAGTGAGGCTGTGGAAGACCATTTCATGTCACAGGTCATACACCATGGCAAACCTGGAGCACATATACAAGACACAAGGTAGTTGTACTTCATCAGCAAGGTCTCTCCCAGGCAAAAATATGAAAGCAGGCTGGAGTTTCAAGATGTGGTGTTCAATCTCTTTTGAAGAAACACCAAGGAATTTGTAATACTGAAGATGGTAGACACAGTGTTCGACCAAGGAAACTTAGTGCAGCAGATGGAAAACACATTATGCTTGCTTCCCTTTTGAAATCAGACATGTCCAGCAGTGCCATCAGCTCAGAACAATCAGCAGGATCCTGCTACACCCATCTACCTTTCAGAGAAGTTTAGCCACTAGTGGTCTTCATTAACGAATTGCAGACAAACATCTTCAATATGGGAACAAGGGCAAGCGACTCAACTTTGCACAAGAACATAAGAAATGGGGTATTGGAAAACGGCAGCAGGTGCTCTGGACTGATAAATCAAAATGTGAACTATTTGGCTCTAAGAGAAAGCAGTTTGTTTTACCAAAGGGCTGAAAAGCGCTACAATACCAAGTGTCGGCAAGCAACAGTGAAGCACAATGGAGGTTCCTTACAAGTTTAGGGCTGCATATGAGCTAATGGAGTTGGGGATTTGCTCACGATTAATGGTGTCTTCAATGCTGCAAAATACTGGCAAATAATTAACTATTATGCAATACCATCAGGGAGTTGTCTGATTAGCTCCAAATTTATTCTACAGCAGGACAATAACCTCAAGCATACAGCCAAAGTTATTAAGAACTATCTTCAGGTTAAAGGGAACCTGTCACCCCCAAAATCGACGGTGAGATAAGCCCACCATCATCAGGGGCTTATCTACAGCATTCTGTAATGCTGTAGATAAGCCCCCGATGTAACCTGAAAGCGGAGAAAAAGAGGTTAGATTATACTCACCCAGGGGCGGTCCCGCTGCGGTCCGGTGAAATGGGTGTCTCAGGTCCGCTCCGGCGCCTCCTATCTTCATTCCATGACGTCCTCTTCTGGTCTTCACGCCGCGGCTCCGGTGCAGGCGTACTTTGTCTGCCCTGTTGAGGGCAGAGCAAAGTACTGCAGTGCGCAGGCGCCAGGCCACTCTGACCTTTCCGGCGCCTGCGCACTGCAGTACTTTGCTCTGCCCTCAACAGGGCAGACAAAGTACGCCTGCGCTGGAGCCGCGGCGTGAAGACCAGAAGAGGACGTCATGGAATGAAGATGGGAGGCGCTGTTCCGGACCTGAGACACCCATCGGAGCAGGACCACCCCTGGGTGAGTATAATCTAACCTCTTTTTCTCCTCTTTCAGAATGCTGAATGCTGTAGATAAGCCCATGATGACGGTGAGCTTACCTCCCCATCGATTTTGGGGGTGACAGGTTCCCTTTAAAGAACATGGAGTTCTGAAAGTGATGGACGTGAATCCCACAGAAACCTGATCTCAACATCAACAAGTCTGTGTGGGATTAGATGAAGACACAGCAGTATTTGTGTTAGCTTAAATCCACAGAAGATCTTGGATTAGTTCTCCAAGATGTTTGGCATGTCTACATCCACAGAAGATCTGTGGTTAGTTCTCCAAGATGTTTGGAACAACCTCCCTACCAAGTTCCTTCAAAAACTGTGTGCAAATGAACCTAGCAGAATTTAGACTGTTTTAAAGGCAAAGAGTGGTCACACCAAATACGGAGTTTATTTAGATTTCCCTTTTGTTCATTCACTTAAACCATTAACACTTCTATTTTAGAAAACATTCTTACTTTGAAGCATGTTTTCCACACCTGTCTAAAACTTTTGCCCAGTACTGTACTGACTATTGTAACCCTTTGATCCTCCAGTGCAGTAAATAATAGGGGTTGATGTTTTTATCTTAGGCCTCTTTCACATTTCCGTCGGTACGGGCCCGTCGCAATGCGTCAGGCCGACGGACGTTGTGAATTCTTTGCAAGACGTGGGCAGCGGATGCAGTTTTTCGACGCATCCGCTGCCCATTCTGCACTCCGAGGAGGAGGAGGGGGCGGAGTTTCGGCCGCGCATGCGCGATCGAAAATGGCGGACGCGACACACACATTGAACTTTTTTTGTGATGACGGTCCGCCAAAACACGACGGATCCGTCGCATGACGAACGCGACGAGTGGCAATCCGTCGCCATCCGTCGCTAATACAAGTCTATGGGCAAAAAACGCATCCTGCGAGCACATTTGCAGGATCCGTTTTTTGCCCTAAACGACGGTTTGCAAATGCCGGAAGTGTGAAAGAGGCCTTAGATTCAAACATTTTTTTACTTTTGTAATGCACAACACTTTATCTAGTGACCGCCCAGGGGACATAGCTGTAAACAGTGAGTCACATTTGCAGTTTTGTCCAGTGTCCTCATGTTTTCCTGTGCTAGCATGCAGGGACAGGCAGGGAGTAGTACTGGGGGAAGCAGGCAGTGTGCACTCAGTTCTCAGGCAGATTATGTACTTCTCTGCTTATCCTCACGCAGCAGGAGGTGTTCTGGCTTCTACAACTTGTGGAATGTATTATAAAATAAATCTTTGGAAATCAGATCACTTGTAAATGAACTTGCCAAAAGTACAGTATATTTCCTCGCTGAGACTTCCAGTGTGTGGATGGTATTGTAGCACTGTTTATGTGTAGACTGCCTGCACTGTCATTAACTTGTCCAAATGTCGCTCACTGGGAGCCAAACTCATGTTTGCTGACCTGCGATTGTATAGTCTTCTGTTATCTTTCTCTAAACTTGTCACCATTGCTAGATATTCTACTGGTGCTACTCATACCATGTTTATTCCTATAGCTGTTTATTATAGATTTAGTTGAGGGAGAATCTTTGGAGTAAATGAGTGTCCCTAAATTAACTCAGGAAAGCACTTACCTTAAAGGGGTCCTGTCTTCTGCAAAGAGCTTGCAATCACTCTGTGACTTCAGACTTCTGAACCCTTGCAGCATGCGCACCCCACAGTCAGGAGACTTCGGTGTCACCGGCGAGAGCGGACGGTCATGTGACTGTAAGTATGTGATCTGCATAATTCTGGCCACATTCCGGCCAGAAGTGCTCGACCTCACTCAGGTCACTTGGATTGAGTGTATTTGTAGGACTCGATTCACTCATCAAGGCCGAAAAAGTAGAAGAAATAAGGAACCCAAGGCGGGATGTCAGTTTTGCTTATCCGTACAACATTTCAGCTCTAAGCATAACAATGCACATGTGCCAAGTATATACAGTATAACAAAGAGGATGTATATCAGCGATTAAAGGAGTTGGTCCCGGGATCTGTATTTTGTCTAGAAGTGGCACATAAAGGTGGTTCCACACTGTGTTCTGGCACCCGTTTCTTGACTCCGTTGGGGCTTACATCCGAACCCCCTGCAAAATGGGATTCAAGCATATGTGCCGATAGGGCCGTAGACTATAAGGGTGCCGACAGAGTGAACGTGCACCCTGACGTGCATCATTTTCGGGCTTGTACGCCTACTGGAGACGGACACCCAAACGCAGTCTACTATGTTTCAGCAGTGGTTTGTCCTGATTTAAGAAGTCTGCGAAGTTCGAAATGCATTGACTAATAAAAACCGCACTCCTCTCCACCGCGCCTCCTGGACTCCTTTCTTCCTCATATTGGAGTCATTGGCAGCACAGAAAAAAAATCCATCTGCCATTTCGTCCCTAAACACTAGCACATATCCAGTGCCGCAGGCAGTGTTATTCACTGGACACTCCGTGTAGGTTTTCGGTAGTCAGGCAATGTCTAGCTTTCTATTTATGGTGTATGCCTATTTTTGTAAAATTTAAAGATTGTTAATATTTACATGCAATGGATGCAGATTGTCGTAGGAATGGACGTGGATTTCTGGGTATAATTTATGACGAAATCCACAAGTGTGAACTGGGCATTGTGGATATAAGAAAAAGAAAACCGTGAGTTCTGCAATTCTGTAGAATATTGCTTCCTTTTATCTTTACTTTCTCCAGCATTCATTCTCTTCATGAGCGATATGTCCGACATTGCCAGTGACTGACCTACCATTCATCTGTCAGGGCGCGCTCTCAGGAAGCAGTCATGGCACCGGATGCCAGATAGACTCCTCCAGCAGTGAGACACGTCTTAGTGGAGGGCCGGAGGTAAGAATACTGGACGCAAGTGTCAGGCGGCTGCCATTCATCTATGGAGGATCTGACACAGTCACTCCGCCACGTGATCATTTCTGTCATTCTCCTTGTGAAGAAGTAATAATATAATTACTGTATGGAGGGTAGAGCCGAGGATATATGGCTGCAGAGCTTCAGGGGCTGTGCATCTTGTTACACCATCCTCTTACCCTACAGGGGTAAGTTTACATGATCAGCCTTAAAGGGCTTGTCCAGGGTTATTAGAATTAGTCTTTTTAAAATTATTTGTTTCCCACTGGAAATATTCAAAGTATTGGAAATGTAGATTTTTTTTGCAATTTAAAATTTGTACAAGCTGCATGTAAAGCTGCACGGCATGACAAAGTTTATGAGAACAACTATGCCTTGCAGCTACTCTTTTAACCCATTACTTGCCAAATTAAATTTTTACAAGTACGTATTTTTTTTTTTAGAAAAGGGCATCCCAATATTCAATTAAAAATGACAATGACATGATTTCCTATTTTGAAAACATTCATTTTACAAACAAAACCCAAAAAATTGGAACTAATTATAAAAATTATAAAATCTTAGTTGCTAGAAGCTAAAGATTAGGCGTCCCAAAAAAAGGACATTGGTAGATAATGGGTTAAAGGGACTGCCCTGAATATATATATATATATATATATATATATATATATATATATATATATATATATATATAATTATATTATATACACTTGATGGTGGCCCGATTCTAACGCATCGGGTATTCTAGAATATGTATGTATGTATGTATATAGCAGCCACATAGTATATAGCACAGGCCACGTAGCATATAGGAGCCATGTAGTATATAGCAGACAAATACTACGTGGCCTGTGCTATATACTATGTGACTGCTATACACATACATACATATTGTAGAATACCCTATGCATTAATACAGGCCACGCAATATATAACAGTGGCCACGTAGTATATAACACAGCCCAAACAGTATATAACACAGCCCACGTACTATATAACACAGCCCACGCAGTATATAGCAGCCACGCAGTATAAAACACAGGCGATGTAGTATATAACACAGGCCACACAGTATATAACACTGGCCACGTAATATATAACACAGCCCACGCAGTAAATAACACAGCCCACATAGTATCTAGCACTGGCCACGTAGTATATAGTAACCACGTGGTATATGACACAGCCCACACAGTATATAACATTGGCCATGTAATATATAACACAGCCCACGCAGTACATAACACTGGCCACGTAATATATAGCACAGCTCACGCAGTATATAACACTGGCCACGTAATATATAGCACAGCCCACGCAGTACATAACACTGGCCACGTAACATATAGCACAGCCCACGCAGTACATAACACAGCCCACATAGTATCTATCACTGGCCACGTAGTATATAGCAGCCACGCGGTATATAACACAGCCCATGCAGTATAGAACACTGGCCACGTAATATATAGCACAGCCCACGCAGTACATAACACAGCCCACATAGTATGTAACACTGGCCAGGTAGTATATAGCAGCCACGCGGTATCAAACACAGCCCACGCAGGATATAGCAGTGTGGGCACCATATCCATATTAAAAAAAATAGTTCTATACTCACTGGGATCCAATCCAGCGAACTTGAAGCTCTGGCGATGCGCGCACGGCTGCCGCCATCTTCCGTTCCCAAGGTGCATTGTGAAATTACCCAGATGACTTAGCGGTCTCGCGAGACCGCTAAGTCTTCTGGGTAATTTCGCAATGCATCTCTGGGAACGGAAGCTGGCGGAGGCCGCGTGCGGCTCGGCGGACTACGGAAGGTGAGAATAGCAGGTTTTTTGTTTTTTTATTATTTTTAACATTACATCTTTTTACTATTGGTGCTGCATAGGCAGCATCTATAGTAAAAAGTTGGGGACACACAGGGTTAATAGCAGTGGTAACGGAGTGCGTTAACCGCGGCATAACGCGGTCTGTTATCGCTGGCATTAACCCTTAGTGAGCGATGACTGGAGGGGAGTATGCGGGCGCCGGGCACTGACTGCAGGGGAGTAGGGAGGGACTAATCGGACTGTGCCCATCGCTGATTGGTCGCAGCAGCCATGACAGGCAGCTGATGAGACCAATCAGCGACGTGGGATTTCCATTACAGAAGTTGCAGACAGAAAGACGGAAGTACCCCTTAGACAATTATATACACTGTGTTCCAAATTATTATGCAAATTAGATTTAAGTGTCATAAAGATTTAATTGTTTTGGTTTTCAAATAAACTCGTGGATGGTATTGTGCCTCAGGGCTCAATGGATCACTAAAATCAATCATAAACACATGTGATAATTAGTTTTCCTGGTGACTCTAATTAAAAGAAAACTACTTAACCCCTTCCCGACCTTTGACGCATACGCTGCGTCATGAAAGTCGGTGCCATTCCGACCCATGACGCAGCATATGCGTCATGGAAAGATCGCGTCCCTGCAGATCGGGTGAAAGGGTTAATTCCCATTTCACCCGATCTGCAGGGACAGGGGGAGTGGTAGTTTGGCCCAGGGGGGGTGGCTTCACCCCCTCGTGGCTACGATCGCTCTGATTGGCTGTTGAAAGTGAAACTGCCAATCAGAGCGATTTGTAATATTTCACCTAAAAAAATGGTGAAATATTACAATCCAGCCATGGCCGATGCTGCAATATCATCGGCCATGGCTGGACACACTAATGTGCACCCACTCCACTCCTCCGATCGCCCCCCCAGCCCCCCGATCTGCGGTCTGCTCCCCTCGGTCCTGTGCTCCGCTCCCCCGTCCTCCTGCCCGCTCCCCCGTGCTCCAATCACACCCCCCGTGCTCCAATCAAACCCCCCCGCACTCCGATCCCCCCCCGCACAGCGATCCCCCCCCGCACAGCGAATCCCCCCCCCGTGCTCCGATCCACCCGCCCGCACAGCGATCCCCCACTCCGTGCTCCAATCCACCCCCCCGTGTTCCGGTCCACCCCCCCCCCCCCCCGTGCTCCGACGCCCCCCGTGCCCTGATCTCCCCCCCCTTATACTTACCTGGCCTCCCGGGGACCGTCCGTCTTCTTTCCTGGGCGCCGCCATCTTCCAAAATGGCGGGCGCATGTGCAGTGCGCCCGCCGAATCTGCCGGCCGGCAGATTCGTTCCAGAGTGAATTTTGATTACTGAGAGAGGTTATATCTCAGTGATCAAAATAAAAAAAAAGTAAATGATCCCCCCCCCCCTTTGTCACCCCCATAGGTAGGGACAATAAAAAAAATATATTTTTTTTTTTTCCACTAAGGTTGGGGTAAGAACTAGGGTTAGGGGTACGGGTAGGGGTAGGGTTAGGGTTAGGGGTAGGGTTAGGGTTTCGGTATGTGCACACGTATTCTGGTCCTCTGCGGATTTTTCCGCTGCGGATTTGATAAATCCGCAGTGCTAAACCGCTGCGGATTTATGGCGGATTTACCATGTTTTTTCTGCGCATTTCAATGCGGTTTTACAACAGCGATTTTCTATTTGAGCAGTTGTAAAACCGCTGCGGAATCCGCAGAAAGAAGTGACATGCTGCGGAATGTAAACCGCTGCGTTTCCGTGCAGTTTTTCTGCAGCATGTGTACAGCGATTTTTGTTTTCCATAGGTTTGCATTGAACTGTAAACTCATGGGAAACTGCTGCGGATTCGCAGCGTTTTCCGCAGCGTGTGCACATACCTTTAGAATTAGGCTATGTGCACACGGTGCGGATTGGCCGCTGCGGATCCGCAGCAGAGTTCCATCAGGTTTACAGTACCATGTAAACATATGGAAAGCCAAATCCGCTGTGCCCATGGTGCGTAAAATACCGCGCGGAAACGCTGCGTTGTATTTTCTGCAGCATGTCAATTCTTTGTGCGGATTCCGCAGCGTTTTACACCTGTTCCTCAATAGGAATCCGCAGGTGAAATCCGGACAAAAAACACAGGAAATCCGCAGTAAATCCGCAGGTAAAACGCAGTGCCTTTTACCCGCGGATTTTTCAAAAATGGTGCTGAAAAATCTCATACGAATCCGCAACGTTGGCACATAGCCTTAGGACTAGGGTTGGGTTGGAATTAGGGTTGTGGTTAGGGTTAGGGGTGTGTTGGGGTTACGGGTGTGTTGGGGTTAAGGGTTGTGATTAGGGTTACGGCTACAGTTGGGATAAGGGTTAGGGGTGTGTTGGAGTTAGAATTGAGGGGTTTCCACTGTTTAGGCACATCAGGGGGTCTCCAAACGCAACATGGCGCCACCATTGATTCCAGCCAATCTTGTATTCAAAAAGTCAAATGGTGCTCCCTCACTTCCGAGCCCCGACGTGCACCCAAACAGTGGTTTACCCCCACATATGGGGTACCAGCATACTCAGGACAAACTGCGCAACAATTACTGGGGTCCAATTTCTCCTGTTACCCTTGTGAAAATAAAGAAATGCTTGCTAAAACATCATTTTTGAGGAAAGAAAAATGATTTTTTATTTTCACGGCTCTGCGTTGTAAACGTCTGTGAAGCACTTGGGGGTTCAAAGTGCTCACCACATATCTAGATAAGTTCCTTGGGGGGTCTAGTTTCTAAAATGGGGTCACTTGTGGGGGGTTTCTACTGTTTAGGCACACCAGGGGCTCTGCAAACGCAATGTGACGCCCGCAGACCATTCCATCAAAGTCTGCATTTCAAAAGTCACTACTTCCCTTCTGAGCCCCGACGTGTGCCCAAACAGTGGTTTACCCCCACACATGGGGTATCAGCGTACTCAGGAGAAACTGGACAACAACTTTTGGGGTCCAATTTCTCCTGTAACCCTTGGGAAAATAAAAAATTCTGGGCTAAATAATTATTTTTGAGGAAAGAAAACGTATTTATTATTTTCACGGTTCTGCATTATAAACTTCTATGAAGCACTTGGGGGTTCAAAGTGCTCACCACACATCTAGATAAGTTCCTTTGGGGGTCTAGTTTCCAAAATGGGGTCACTTGTGGGGGATTTCTACTGTTTAGGCACATCAGGGGCTCTGCAAACGCAACGTGACGCCCGCAGAGCATTCCATCAAAGTCTGCATTTCAAAACGTCACTACTTCAATTCCGAGCCCCGGCATGTGCCCAAACAGTAGTTTACCCCCACATATGGGGTATCACCGTACTCAGGAGAAACTGGACAACAACTTTTGGGGTCAAATTTCTCCTGTTACCCTTTGTAAAATAAAAAATTGCAGGCTAAAAGATCATTTTTGAGAAAATAATTTTTTTTTTTTATTTTCATGGCTCTGCGTTATAAACTTCTGTGAAGCACTTGGGGGTTCAAAGTCCTCACCACACATCTAGATTAGTTCCTTTGGGGGTCTAGTTTCCAAAATGGGGTCATTTCTGGGGGATCTCCAATGTTTAGGCACACAGGGGCTCTCCAAACGTGACATGGTGTCCGCTAATGATTGGAGCTAATTTTCCATTTAAAAAGCCAAATGGCGTGCCATCCCTTCCGAGCCCTGCCGTGCGCCCAAACAGTGGTTTACCCCCACATATGGGGTATCAGCGTACTCAGGACAAACTGGACAACAATATTTGGGGTCCAATTTCTCCTATTATCCTTGGCAAAATAGGAAATTCCAGGCTAAAAAATCATTTTTGAGGAAAGAAAAATTATTTTTTATTTTCATGGCTCTGCGTTATAAACTTCTGTGAAGCACCTGGGGGTTTAAAGTGCTCAATATGCATCTAGATTAGTTCCTTTGGGGGTCTAGTTTCCAAAATGGGGTCACTTGTGGGGGAGCTCCAATGCATAGGCACACAGGGGCTCTCCAAACGCGACATGGTGTCCGCTAACAATTGGAGCTAATTTTCCATTCAAAAAGTCAAATGGCGTGCCTTCCCTTCCGAGCCCTGCCGTGTGCCCAAACAGTGGTTTACCCCCACATATGAGGTATCGGCGTACTCGGGAGAAATTGCCCAAGAAATTTTATGATCCATTTTATCCTACTGCCCATGTGAAAATGAAAAAATTGAGGCGAAAAGAATTTTTTGGTGAAAAAAAAGTACTTTTTCATTTTTACAGATCAATTTGTGAAGCACCTGGGGGTTCAAAGTGCTCACTAGGCATCTAAATAAGTTCCTTGGGGGGTCTAGTTTCCAAAATGGGGTCACTTGTGGGGGAGCGCCAATGTTTAGGCACACAGGAGCTCTCCAAACGCGACATGGTGTCCGCTAACGATGGAAATAATTTTTCATTCAAAAAGTGAAATGGCGCTCCTTCCCTTCCGAGCCTTACCATGTGCCCAAACAGTGGTTTACCCCCACATGTGAGGTATTGGTGTACTCAGGAGAAATTGCCCAACACATTTTAGGATCCATTTTATCCTGTTGCCCATATGAAAATGAAAAAATTGAGGCTAAAAGAATTTTTTTGTGAAAAAAAAGTACTTTTTCATTTTTACGGATCAATTTGTGAAGCACCTGGGGGTTCAAAGTGCTCACTATGCATCTAGATAAGTTCCTTGGGGCGTCTAGTTTCCAAAATAGGGTCACTTGTGGGGGAGCTCTAATTTTTAGGCACACGGGGGCTCTACAAACGTGACATGGTGTCCGCTAAAGAGTGGAGCCAATTTTTGATTCAAAAAGTCAAATGGCGCTCCTTCCCTTCCAAGCCCTGCCGTGCGCACAAACAGTGGTTTACCCCCACATATGAGGTATCAGCGTACTCAGGACAAATTGGACACCAACTTTCTTGGTTCAGTTTCTCCTTTTACCATTGGGAAAATAAAAAAATTGTTGCTAAAAGATCATTTTTGTGACTAAAAAGTTAAATGTTCATTTTTTCCTTCCATGTTGCTTCTGCTGCTGTGAAGCACCTGAAGGGTTAATAAACTTTTTCAATGTGGTTTTGAGTACCTTGAGGGGTGCAGTTTTTAGAATGGTGTCACTTTTGGGTATTTTCAGCCATATAGACCCCTCAAACTGACTTCAAATGTGAGGTGGTCCCTAAAAAAAAATGGTTTTGTAAATTTCGTTGTAAAAATGACAAATCGCTGGTCAAATTTTAACCCTTATAACTTCCTAACAAAAAAAAATTTTGTTTCCAAAATTGTGCTGATGTAAAGTAAACATGTGGGAAATGTTATTTATTAACTATTTTGTGTCACATATCTCTCTGGTTTAACAGAATAAAAATTCAAAATGTGAAAATTGCGAAATTTTCGCCAAATTTCCGTTTTTATCACAAATAAACGCAGAATTTATTGACCTAAATTTACCACTAACATGAAGCCCAATATGTCACGAAAAAACAATCTCAGAACCGCTAGGATCCGTTGAAGCGTTCCTGAGTTATTACCTCATAAAGGGACACTGGTCAGAATTGCAAAAAACGGCAAGGTCTTTAAGGTCAAAATAGGCTGGGTCATGAAGGGGTTAAAGGGAACCTGTCACCCCCCCAGGCGTTTGAAACTAAAAGAGCCACCTTGTGCAGCAGTAATGTAGCATTCTGACAAGGTGGCTCTCTTAGTTATTGGTGCTGTAACTGCAAAAATAATCCGTTTTGTAATTTCCACAAATGAGCATTTTCACTTCTTTAAAACATATCAAATGTATAGAAATTCTACTGTGCCTAATAATTTGGAACAGTGCATTTTGAGTTTTTATTCATTTTGGAGATTATACTGTTATCATTGGGAGGTTTCTTCAATAAAATTCGATGTATACTCTAATGGGTGATGTCTTTTATTAGACTGACTGTCATTTGCACCAACCATTTAGGAAAATCCGAGAAAAATGTAATTTGCATAATAATTTGCAACATGGTGTATATAGATATACATATATATATATTTTTACTTTTTATTATTATTATTATTATTTATTTATATAGCACCATTAATTCCATGGTGCTGTACATGAGAAAGGGGTTACATACAAAGTTATAGATATCGTTTACAGTAAACAAGTTTACAATGACAGACTGGTACAGAGGGGAGAGGTGTTAGGTTTTGATTTGATCTTATTTTTAATATTATTCCATACTGTATTATAATTTTTTTATATGCATATTATTATACACCATCCTCTGGTGTACATGGATTCTTCCACCACCTATGTAAATTACCCAGTAGGCGCTCAATGTCATCCATCCATAATCTCTCTTGCATCCATCCAGTAGCACCAGGACAAATGGATAAGGCAACGCTCTGATAATGGACTGCCACGAAGTTCGTATTTAACATCTAAACAGGAAATTGTAGGCCGAATTGTAAAAGAAAACCAAACACTTTGTGCAGGATTTGCCGCCAGTCAGCAGGTGGCAGCATATCACCATTGTCAGAGATCTCTGCGGTATTTACAGTACAGACATATAATGAAGCAATTTCCTTATTTAAGTCAAAATAATGTAATGCCATATATAACAGCGATCTGGGTGTGGGGAACAGGAAGACAGCAAAATTGTGAAAAATGGAATGGATATGAATAACAACCATGATGCAGAAATGGAAGATTTCAGTCCACTAAAGTGTTGTAAATGATCTTTAAAAAAAAAAAAAAAAAAATATATATATATATATATATATATATATAAATGTGTCTTCTAAAATTGTATTAAGCAGGTTGGAGAACATGAATAAATGATAAGGGGTCTGTGATAGAAAATGTCCCAATTCCGCTGATATACAGTATATAGCGTACTTTTTTACCATTTTAAGGAGCAATGCCGTGTTTTCTTGCTTTGCTTTCCAAGCGATTTTGCTGTTTTTTTTTGTTTTTTTTTTGCATCAATAAATGCTAATGTCAGATAAAATGCTGCTGTTATGGTTTTGTGAATTTTTATTTTTTCTTTGCCTTTTTTCACAATATAGAATACTTTAGGTATGGTGTTTGGGGGTTTTTCACATTTTTACATACCTTTAATAAATGGTAAAATAATTTATTTATTTATTTATTTTTTTTAAAGTGTAAAAGGCACCAAAAATTGCTTAAAAAAAGGAATTTAATTTCCATAAAAAAAGGCAGAAAACAGTGAGGATAAAATGACTTAGGATTTTTATTATACTCTGACACAAACATATTGTCATAATAGTAACAGAATACCGATTTCTCAGGGGTCTACGCCTCGTACGCCGTGAGACCTTTTTCTGAATATGTTTCACAGCCGGAATCAATTTGGACCAGAAGACATTTTTTAGACTTGATTATGTCCTGCATAAAACTAAGCTGCCTGATAGGCGGATTAGAGCCTTGCAGAATGTCATTTTTTTTTTTTTTTTATCTTAACGGGATGATTAACATTATTAACAGCCTAAAAATCAACATAAAAACCGCTTCTAAGCGTGGTATATTTTCCTTCGAATTCCAAAAAAAACCCATTTAGGCGAATGTACGGCCTTACACGGCTTAGAAAAAATGAACGCAAACAACCTATAAAAGTTGGCTGACTCGAGTGTCTTTTAATTTTAGTCCTGCAAAGTGACAGCTGTCATAAAACTTCCCGTGTCAATCTATCTGCACCTGGTTACCACGATATCCTGCTGCGTGCGCTAAGTCATATAGCAGAGCACAACTGCTCGACATGGGAAAGGGAAGCCGTGGAAGCAGCTACTTTTCTTCACACACTAGACCATTGTGTGCAAAGAAAATTTCCACTTAAAAAAAAATAAATTAGGATCGAAGCTCCGTCCCAAACCCTTCATGTAATCCGGAGCCTATTTTCGGCGATACTCATGCCTTATGCGTCCTAAAGAAGCTGAGAAATTAGGCTTTTATTGTAAAAAAAAAAAGGCCTTTTATATATAACAGGATGCTGTGTTTACTGAATTATTCCTTATATATCCGCCATTTAGTGAGTCAAGATTTACCAAATCATTATAAATGCCGTCATTATAACACGCGAGGTTCTTTATTATTCTTATCTATTATTGCTATTTTACTAGTATTAAAAATCATCAAATACTTGCATCTAAAATACCTATCGTAGTGGAATGGAAATTTAGTTAGAATAACTTTTTGTTAACTTTTTGTATTTTTTAATTATATATTTTTTTAGGGCGAGTTTGAAATTGTTCTGTTTGGATCCACCACTAGTACATAACTTATTTTCTACACATGATTTATTAAAAATTGCCCAAGAGTTTGCAGAGAAGGTAATTTAAAAGATTGCAAACTGTATGACAATTGATCCATCGATCTCCTGTCAGAGACAATAGAAATCTGGCAATATATCTGTAGGTAAAATAATATAGCTGGTTTTCTAGAAGACATACTATCTCTCCTGACATGTCTGTAAATACTTGCATCCCCGTAAAGTAACAATCCTGGATTACCGTATCTTTGGTAATAATTCTGTGTCGTTCCTCTGTTATTCCTCCTAGAAATGAATGACTCTATGAATAGCTGAGTGTTACCAGCTGGGGGTGTGTCCCACTACCCTCTGACATTGTCCAATCAGAGCAGACCGTGTCAAATTATGTTGGGACACTCCCCTTTGACAAAGGAAATTGTAACACCCAGTTGTCAGTTTCTTGAAGGATTAACAGAGGACCGGCTTGGTTCTAAGGATAGATACAGCAGAAAATATGGGGCTTTTATTATAATAGACACATTAGGAGAGGTAACACGTCCCCTTTAACTTTTAGGCTGTGTGCACACGTTCCTGATTATTCGCGGATTTTTCACATTTTTTTCGCATTTTTTGGCAACCAAAATGCTTAAAAAATGCATACATATGCATCCCATAATTTATAATGGTTTCCGCAATTTTTGTGCACATGTTGCGTATTTCCGTGAAAAAAACGCATGCGGAAAAATACGCAGCATGTTCATTAATTTTGCTGATTTTAAGCGGATTTCCCACTGTATTATTGCATTGGGAACCTCCGGAAAAATCCGCACAAAAGACGCGCAAAATACACGATAAAAACGGGACAAAAACGCCTGCAGAATTCCTGCGGAAAACCTCAGGATTTTCTCAGGACTTTTCTGCATACTTTCCGGACGTGTGCACATACCCTCACTCTATATGTTTCGGGTTCTCTCCTAATATAGAACACCATATTTCAGGTAAAATGAGATGAGGTGTCAATTTTTCCATTCGAGTTTTTCTCTTTTGTGTGAGTTTACAAATACTAACCAACAACTAAATGAGGCCAAACTTGGCTTCTTTTCTATAAATGTCTTGTATTTTATTTTTCTTCTGCTATGTGTTTGCTGCAACTAGATATTTATTCCTCCAGTCGCTTTAAAGCAACTAAATAAGCAGCTTTGCAAATAGTCACAATTTAAAATATGTAAAATTTGTGAGTATACATCACTAATGCAGACCTATGTGTCTCCAAGGTTACAATTGTATCTTCCATGGGTTATTCCGCTAGCTGCTGAGCACATAAACTTTGGAAAGTTGTAGATCCTTCTCGGTTCAAGGGTTAACAGTAAGGCTGGGATCACAGCATTTTTTCCTATGTTCAGTGGCCTCATTTGGGCCTACGTCTTGGTGCCTGCTTCAACTAGGCGCATACGTCTGAAAATGATGCACGTCAGAGCGCATTATGGCTCCGTCTGCATCATTAAAGTCAATGGCCTCATCAGCGCATACACTCGAGTGTCGTTCTGCAGAGGGCAACTGAACGTAGGAGAAGACGCTGTGTGAACCCAGCCTTACTATTACTCCGCTCAGGTGTTGCCTTCCACTAAAATGTCTCAAGTAAAGACTTGTATAATATTTGCTACTTCAAGTGAGCAATAAGAAAAGTGTAAATGGGCTCCAAAAGGCTTATCAAAAGAGAAAGTAGTACATCATAAACTCCATAAAGGTGCACATCCTACATCTCTAGACACTATCGATAATGATATATGATAAAGCAGACCATAGTGAAAAAATATACACCAAACAACCAAAAACACTAAAACCAAGGGTAACCTATGGATGCCAGACACTGATGTCGGTGTCCATACTGCCATTACCGCGACCTATTGCAATAACCTGCTCATAAGGAGACAACATAGTAATGGAAAAATAACTAGAAATAAATAAGTTAATACTCATAAATATAAAAGCACCAATAAATACACTCATCCAAATATAAAAAGTAGTGATGGGGTAATATGGGCCACAGGGAGGGCAGACGGAGGCCCCACACATAGCGTTCTTACCGCAATATCATCAGGGGTCTCCTAAAGGTACAAAGGATCCGATTCATAATTGCATTTGCATGGCTTTATCTGTTTTTTTTTTTTATTTATTCTGTTTTAATTGCGCCTTATTCTTCTTTTATGTAGGTAGTGAAATTCACCGCACACATGTTCAACAACGTGAGCGAAGTTTGGGGTTTACAGATATTTTCGACTGATTCATCAGTTGCGACTTTTTAGAAACCTGCAAAATTTAGCATAAATGTATTCCAGCACCCTTGCCCAAGTGATTTTCTGTATACCTTTTTTTTGGCCAAATTTTATGTAATTTTAGTGAAACATACTTTTTTCTTTAAAAACATGTAAAAAATAAAAAAAAAAGGTAAAGAAAGAGCCTTTTTAGTTTTGCGCAAAAGTCATAAACCACATTCTCCATTTTGGAGGACTTGGCATAAAATAGAGCAGCAAATACAAGACATGTAAAGAAAAGTAACTAAAAAATAAAGAAGGAAAATGGCAAAAATGATGTATCGGGGCTGTAGTTTGTAAGACTTTCCTCAAAAACACAAAATTTTACACTCTGATGGGATTTTTTACCTGCTATTATTATTATTTTTGGTGAAATTAGATATTTGTAGCCGATTTAAGGGGGATTGTAGTATATGTGATTGTGTTTCGTCACTCAAATTTTTCTTAGCACACGAGTCTCAGCAAAATTAAAAAGTACCGTAAGGGGTATTGTAAGTGATATTGCTTGTACAGTAGTTATAAAATGGGCAAGCAATGAAAACCATAGTCTGCTTGTCTGTAAATATGGCGGAAAATGGTGCGAGCTGCTTTTTTATATTAATAGTAGACCCGGGCTTTCTGAAGCTCTAAGCAGGGGCCTATTTGGTGGCAATCGGGTGAGAGGTCCGGCAGGCAGATGTCTGGCTGCTACATATATTTATGGTGTATACACTGGTGGCGGAGTGCAGACTGACTACCTCGGAGACACTGGCACATTTCCATGGAACCCTCCTAATAAAGAGAAGCAGCCCCATCCCCCCTCTTGTTTTCATGAGGAGCGATTCTCTACATCTCATGATTGTCAGTGGTGTCGTTGTGGCCAAGAAAAGGAAACCTGTTGCACACTAAATTGCTCCCATAGACTTCAATGTAAGTCATGTCTAACTTGAATGGAACCTGTCTGTGTTGGCTGTTTTTTTATTAGATTTTTTTAAAAGATTTTTAAGTTTTTAAGTAAAAAAAATCACAGCTTTAAAGCAACACATTGCCAAACTGTCGTGCCATGTAGCATGGTGTAATGTGTGGTTGTACAAGTGTGGATGGATCTCTGCTGACTATCGGGGGCCAGAGCAACGCCTTATAGGCACCAACCTGACAGCATTTTCTATCGTTTCTTGCCATGTAGTAACACTACGGTTTTTGGCACATGACTACGAGATGCTTTGTAGCCCTAGTCTAGTTGATGTATATTTTTGCATTGTCAGATGCATGGCTGTAACAGTTTTTGGGCTAGTGATGGGGCTCTTTGCTTTTTTTCCCTTTTTTCTCTATATACAGGGGCATTTTGCCTCTATAAGACAATTTTAATATTACATATATACGCATATATATTACATATATTTTAACATTACATATACTAAATTTTTTTAAGGATGGTTTCCCCTGTACTTGAGGCTGAGATATTAGCCCCGGTTGCAGAGGAAATACAGTGCCCTGATTGCACGCTATAACTGATCATGGTTTGCTAAAGCCCGGCAGCTTTCCAGAACCCAGCAAATCCACAACTACGTCTTTTTTTTTTGTTTAGTATTTTATATATATTTTTCCTTAAGCAAGCATTATCATCAGTACTGACATCTGCAAAAGCAAGTCATAGTCACGTGGCAGTACTATAGATGCATACATATATCTGACCATGCAAATTGTCTCTTCAGAGAGGAAGAGGACTAGAACTCTAGTGCCACCTATTGGAGGTGAAACCAGCCAAACCAGATCTCCACTTTGCACTGACGAGGGGCAGTACCCCGAAACACAGTGTCTGCAAATTGAGATTCTGGTTTGGCTATTATCCTAAGTCATGTGACAAGGCTCGTTAACGCAGGGGTCCCCAAACTTTTTACACAGGGGGCCAGTCCACTGTCCCTCAGACCGTTGGAGGGCCAGACTATAAAAAAACTGTGAAAATCCCTTTTACCCAGCCCCCGCCGCAATTCACATGTTCCTCTCGCTTCTGAGCGCCCGGCGCTATGCAGAAGCGAGAGTTCCTCCAGACCTAGATGAGCACGTCCAGTGGCGTAGGAAGGAGGGTGCGGGGGGGCGGGCCGCCCCGGGCGGCACAATGCGGGGGGTGGGTCACCGGACTGCGGCCGGCGCAGGCTGAAGATATACCCCGGATTATCGCTGGAGCCTGGCGACGGCCATCTTCCGGAGGCCGCACGTGCGCAGATGTCATCCCGCGGCCATTTTCCTGAAGCCCCGGGAAGTTCTAGGCTTCTCGGGGCTTCAGGAAAATGGCCGCGGGATGACATCTGCGCACGCGCGGCCTCCAGAAGATGGCCGGCTCCAGCGATAATCCGGGGTATATCTTCAGCCTGCGCCGGTCGCGGCCCGGTGACCCACCCCCCGCCCTCGCATTGTGCCGCCCGGGGCGGCCCGCCCCCCCCTGCACCCTCCTTCCTACGCCACTGGACGTGCTTATCTAGGTCTGTAGGAACTCTCGCTTCTGCATAGCGCCGGGCGCTCAGAAGCTAGAGGAACATGTGAATTGCGGCGGGGCCGGGTAAAAGGCCTCCGGGGGCCAAATGCGGCCCGTAGTTTGGGGACCCCTGCGTTAAAGGGTTGACATTGACTGTTAGTATTGCTACCTCCAATAGGTGGCACTAGAGTTCTAGTCCTCTCTGAAGAGACAATTTGCATATTTCCCAGAGGAGCATTGCGGCTTTAAGTCTCCTCACCTCAACATGCTTATCATGTCACTCTCCACAAGGCGAAACGATACTTCTTATATCTGACCATGTATTTTTCAGGACCAAAGTACAATTATATCATATATTATTAGACTACCGGTATATTATTAATTTGGCAGCCGGCAAGGGTTACAGAGGCATGTACAGTAAGTACAATTGCCAACTAAAATTCCCTTTCCATTTTTTCCTTTCTTTGGGAAACATATATATATATATATAGGTTTCCAGACTTCAACTCTATTTATTAAACACGGCGGTGATTTACTCCGCTTGTTATTTCTACCTTAATTCTCAGGGTCTACCGTTGGCTGCTTTGATTAATGAAGGTTTTTGCCAAATTGAATTGCCCATTAATAAGTGCCATGGGCCACGGAGATAATTATAGCTTTTAAATCAGTCCACATTACCATAAGCTACAAAAACATTACACCATGTAAAAAGGCCTAATGATCTGCTAGTTAGCGATATATACGTTTCATTCACGGCTCTCCATGTTGGCTTCCAGGTTTGACCTTTTATTAAATCTGTTTTATGCGCGGCTCAGAATTAGAACAGTTTTGCTCCTGCACAAAACAGAAAGACATTTTGCTGTATCTCCCTAGAATTACTCGTTCGCGTGATTAACGGTCGCCCCTGACTGCTGATCAGGTAGTGATCGAGAAGAGAATAAGAGAATATCCTATGTGGCTGACCTACCTAATTACCATAAAGGTGAAACTTTTAATTTCATGTTTTATGTTAGATTAATGGATAAATAGATATTAGATAGAGAGATAGATAATAAATAGATCAGATAGATAGATAGATAATAAATAGATCAGATAGATAATAGATAGATATTAGATGGATGGATAGATAGATAATAGACTGGAGACAGAAAGATGGATAGATAAAAGATGAGCGATAAACATGTTAGATTAGAGATACATAAATATATGATAGATAAATATATGATTAGATAGATAGAAAGATAGATCAGAGAGATAGATGATAGATAGATATATAATAGATAGATAAGCGATAGATAATAGAAGGATAGATAGATAATAGATAGATAAGAGATATAGATGATTGATAATAGATAGAAGGATAGATAGAAGGATAGATAATAGATAGAGAATAGATGGATAGATAGAAGGATAGATAGAAGGATAGATAATAGATAGATAATAGATGGATAGATAGAAGGATAGATAAGAGATAGATAATAGATAGATAAGAGATAGATAATAGATAGATAAGAGATATAGATAGATAGATAAGAGATAGATAAGAGATTGATGATAGATAATAGATAGATAAGAGCTATGTAATAGATAGATGTACCTGTGTGCCTTGTTTTTTGCTCATGTTTAATGTATTTGTCTATATTTGCCCCTTTCACATGGAATAAATGGCGCTATAAAAATGTAATAATAATAATAAAATAATAGATGGACAGATAGTTAATAGATGGATGGATAGATTTTTTTTCTATTTGTGACACAATTTATTTCACTATTTTTTAGTATATGCTGCAGACTTAAA
This sequence comes from Ranitomeya imitator, assembly GCF_032444005.1. Taxonomy (NCBI): domain Eukaryota; kingdom Metazoa; phylum Chordata; class Amphibia; order Anura; family Dendrobatidae; genus Ranitomeya; species Ranitomeya imitator. The sequence goes on along the minus strand of NC_091287.1, from coordinate 92,801,117 downwards.
AATGATGAGAAGAGCGGACATATTTAAGATTGCACTTTTGAATTAAAGTATTAAAAAAAGTTTCATTTTGTAGACAGGTTGCAGCTTTCACCCTGATTCATGAAGATCGTTGATTTTCTCACTGGCCCTGATGAGGGGGCATGGTGGAGTAAGACGCTGCCGATTCATGCAGAGATATTGTACTTCATGAATCCGGAGTGTCTGACAAGTGGCGTCCGCCCATTTTGGCGGAGCTGGAAGAAACTGGTGTGACTATTGTGAAAGTATTACACTAAAATTCGGGTCCAATTACTTGGATGAATCGGGGTCAAAAAGTTTCAATTTGTTCAAAATTCATTTCTAATTTGCTTCATTTGACACATTGGTCTCAGACTTTTTTTTGACATTGAGAAGTTTGGCAAAAAATGATTAAAAACTGGACTGGCGTTATTTCTGCCAAATTTATCATTGTGATGACACATTTGATACATAAGGAGCGATGACGTTGAAGTGAGTGCAGTAGACCTTTGGGCCAAATGACGCCATCTTTGATGAATTTGGGCCAGAGAGTGTACAGTATTCTAGAACTAAATCCAAGGAGAACTAAGAGTCCAGAAGGTAGCCAAAATAATATTCACATTAATATTTTATTGAAAAATTATCATCATTAAAAATTCGTGAACAAAATCCATAGTGCATCAAAACAAACCTAGGATCGAGGACTAAGATACTACTGGATATATATGGTTGTAAATGCCTATGATGAAATGTATGACCAGTATACTCCCATACTAAACATGAGGCTATAGGAAAAGTGCAACAGCTCCATTAACTAGCAGATATAACTCAATAGGTACCGGTACTGCCGCTGTGCATTTCCCCCAATAGCCGTGCCAAAGAAGGCACATATATTAAATGATTAATTAAAGATTAAAAGTTAATTACCCATGCTGGTGGTGAGTCCAGTCCAGGTCCAGGTGAACTACCCCAACGCGCGTTTTGCGTACAATAAATCCCGCTTCCTCAGGGGGCGTGCTATTTATACAAGTATTCTAGAACTGTGTAATGTTTCAGTGCACAAAACTACATTTTTTTTTTATACTCATAAAAGTTTGGAACATAATTTATTTCTAGAAATGCTAAAAACAATGTAGATGTAAGCACAAGTAGAAAAATCCTATCCCCGAATTTTCTGCCTGTATAGGCCACAAGTCAGCCTGCTGTGTGACGTGACTGCTGGCTCTGGCGCTCTGTATCTTGGGCCAACACTTGGCTTTTTCAGAGGCTGTTCACCCCATAAAAATAATGGAATTGCCTGCAATCCAAAGTGAACTGTCGCTCGCAACTTTCATTATTTCATATGTAAATCCTTCAGGAGAGAAGGCACGGCTCATAATGTAACTACAGTAAAGCTGCCATACATATGTGATATGTAGCCCTAGAATAGAAGAGGGAGATTTATCTGAAAAGCGAGCTATTTCCTAATTTCCCATAGACCTCAATGGAGTGTGATTGCATACATGTGGCTAGCTTGCCTCCGCAAACAACAGACTAGCCCCCTCTTCTTTTGATCTGTGGGGGGGCCCAGTAGTTGGGCCACCGTCAATCAGAAATATATGCTAAATATCAATGTACTATGAATGAGAAGCTAGAGAGGTGTATATTCTCTTTCTACAGTCCCTGGATCTTCTTTGCGGGGAGCAGTGGATGACAACCACTTACAGAATGGATTTGCGTTCCGAGGATTTGGTGCAGATTTTATCCAGTCGCCTCCAGCAAAGTGAATGAGTTTTACCTTGATCTCATCTACATTCTGCGTTGTTTTTTGATGTGGAATCCGCACTGAAATCGGCTTTTGTTGCATTTTTTTAAATCCGCAGAATGGCAGTTTCTTTTGTGGAAATCCGTTTTTTGGTTTGGATTTTAGCAATTTTTTTCAAACCGGACCCTAAATCTGTAGCTTAAACTGCAAGCCTAGCATTGTTTTAATGCAGTGTTTTAACCCTTTTTCGCAACTAAAACGCATTAAATGACAAGAAATGCCAGTTAGATCTAGAAATCGTACAGTGTTCAGTTTAGAAATCCGTACGGAAAATTCACACTATTATAGTAGGCTACGATTATGAGCCCATGTAGTTCAAAACGCGTCACCTCTTCATTTGATTCTATCACCCTCTTTCCTTCCCCATTTTCCTTTCTTGTTTTTAAATATGTTTTTTAACCATTTTTTTTAAATAAAGATGTCCATTTTATTTTTGGGATTTGCTGAATTGAAACCTTGCCGCCCTCACTAACACTATTCTAGTGCCTGTAGGCTGGGTTGTTCACTTGTGTAATTTGGTTGGATTTTCTTCACTGATTTTCCGCACGAATTTTACAGAACCAGCAAATTGGATGAGTTTTAGTTTGTTATTAACATTCTGTCTTTTTCTGTGTGCGTAATTAACGTGGAAATTATTTTTTTCTTTAATTTTCAGCAAGTTAATTTCTTGTCTAGAATCAGATTTTACTGCTCAGCCAGAATTCACATGTTACATATTTGGTGTGGATTTTACATCCGGATTTCTAAACTGAAATCAGCAGCGTTTCTGCATCTAAAATCCACCCATACTTTCCGCACTTAGTTATGTGTTTTTAGGTACGTTTTGTGCACCAAAAATGTGACCAAATCAGACTACTTGCAGATTTATGATCCCCGTTCAAGTCAATGGGTAAAATCTGCTCCAAAAAGGTGAATTTCCACAACAGAAATTGACATTCTGCAGCTTTATAAAACCCAACAAAAGGCCATTTTTATGCGGATTCTGCACAAAAAAAAAGAGAACTAGCATGTGGATGAGATTAAGTTAAAACAGTGATAGTAAATTATCAATTTGGAACTATGAAAATCTGTAACAACCCTAAGGGGCATTATACTGGCAAACATTAATAATTCAGGTTAGACTTTATGTAAGAGGAGAACTATTTGTCTTATTTATCTAGGTGATTTTCAGAGGGACTTACCTCTCTAAATCAGCAATAGGACAAATGTTAGCGATTTCACAGCCGTTCAGGAGCGCTGCTATTATACTAGGCCGCAGGATTTCTGTGCTGACAAATTCTTTTGAAAAGGTTAGTGAAAATATTGTAAAAAAAAAAAAAAAATTGTCAGTCTATACCCTGGTATCTCCTAAACGCTCTGCGCACTGATGCCCAGTGATGGTGCCACGGATACTTCTCAGGCCCTGATTAATGTTCCTGGTGCTGCCACCCTCTTGCCGTTGTCTGTTTCGGTGTGTTATTAGAAGTAATATGTATGAATCCTCGGCGTGCGCTTATTTTTCATTTTAATTGCATATTGGAGGCTGCCATGACAGCTGTAAAGGTTATAGTTAAGACCAATTGTTCATGCCCGTACAGCAGCTCGTCTCATTACTGTGCACTAATAATTGATATGGAGAAGAGGTGGTAACAGCCCAGACGCACATAATTTCATATGATGAAGATATTTTTCTATCGTAAAAGTGGCAGGAGATGAAAAAATGCCGCGTGATATACAGAGCTGCCTTTTAATAATGGCCGGCGCTCGTACAGATTTAGAATAATTTATTGGAAAAGTCTCAGGAATTTTGTGTTTTAACAGGCTGGAAAGTGCAAAGTCAGGCTGTTCTCGTGTATGCCCGGCGTACGTCAGGAAATCATTAGAGATAACTATATTTATCATTATTAATTCTGCTCCGCTCCGGTATCTACAGGACTTTCACATTTTTCCTGATGTACTGATTCTGTGCACCTGTCTAATCAGTGGAACTGTAGGGGCGTCTGGGTAATCCTCGCCCGCTCACCATTCTTTCTAATACGTTTTGCCAAAATCGCTGGCTGTCTAAATAGCCATTACCACATATAGCCAGAAATAAACTTTTGTCTGGTTGGCGGTATTCTAGAGCCTACACAAGGCTGCAATGCTATGTTCAGTGAACCTCTTACATCTGTATGGGTATGTTTTATAAAGTTTTCTTCACAGTGTTCTTCTAAGGGTATGTTCTCACAGTAAACGCTGCAGGTTGGACCAACGAACTTTTGTAGCGTCCAACCTGCAGCATCCAGATGTTACAACATAGTGGATGGGATTTCAAGAAATCCCATGCCAACTATACGTGCACAGTTAAGTAAATAAGGCAGCACACTGCAGCGCTAAAACATGCAAACTTGAAAACACGAAATTTGAACTGCATTACTGCACTAGAAATATGAAAAATGAGAGCTTTTAGCGCATAAAAATGGCCAATTTTATGTGTACCTGGTAGCCCCTTTACGGCATCTCTCTTATACCAGGTCCTACGCTTGCCTTACGTCGCTGAGAATAAACGTCTCCATCTGAATGGAGTATTGAATGCCGTAAAGGGGCTACCAGGTACACATAAAATTGGCCATTTTTATGCGCTAAAAGCTCTCATTTTTCATATTTCTAGTGCAGTAATGCAGTTCAAATTTCGTGTTTTCAAGTTTGCATGTTTTAGCGCTGCAGTGTTCTGCCTTATTTACTTAACTATATACGAGTTGGCGACTCTAGGTTCAGCACCTGTTCACACTGAGTCTATGTTTGGATGTGCAGGTCAGGTTTTTGAAATGTATTCTCTAGCCCAGGGGTCCCCAACTCCAGTCCTCAAGGCCCACCAACAGGTCATGTTTTCAGGATTTCCTTTGCATTGCACAGGTGATGCAATTATTACCTGGGCAAAACTAAGGAAATCCTGAAAACATGACATGTTGGTGGGCCTTGAGGACTGGAGTTGGGGACCCCTGCTCTAGCCTTCTGATCGTGCACTCCACCTCCTAGCTTCAGGTGTTTTAATTAGAGCAGGTCCAATACCCCTCCACAGAGAGAGAGAATTTTAGTCTAAGAAGAGGTTTCACATGTACCCATTCAGATGGAGACGTTTATTCTCAGCGAGGTAAGGCAAGCGTAGGACCTGGTATAAGAGAGATGCCGTAAAGGGGCTACCAGGTACACATAAAATTGGCCATTTTTATGCGCTAAAAGCTCTCATTTTTCATATTTCTAGTGCAGTAATGCAGTTCAAATTTCGTGTTTTCAAGTTTGCATGTTTTAGCGCTGCAGTGTGCTGCCTTATTTACTTAACTATATACGAGTTGGCGACTCTAGGTTCAGCACCTGTTCACACTTAGTCTATGTTTGGATGTGCAGGTCAGGTTTTTGAAATGTATTCTCTAGCCTTCTGATCGTGCACTCCGCCTCCTAGCCACAGGTGTTTTAATTACAGCAGGTCCAATACCCCTCCACAGAGAGAGAGAATTTTAGTCTAAGAAGAGGTTTCACATGTACCCATTCAGATGGAGACGTTTATTCTCAGCGAGGTAAGGCAAGCGTAGGACCTGGTATAAGAGAGATGCCGTAAAGGGGCTACCAGGTACACATAAAATTGGCCATTTTTATGCGCTAAAAGCTCTCATTTTTCATATTTCTAGTGCAGTAATGCAGTTCAAATTTCGTGTTTTCAAGTTTGCATGTTTTAGCGCTGCAGTGTGCTGCCTTACTAACTTAACTATATACGAGTTGGCGACTCTAGGTTCAGCACCTGTTCACACTGAGTCTATGTTTGGATGTGCAGGTCAGGTTTTTGAACTATACCTGCACAGACGCCCGCTTCTTACCTGCAGAGACGGACATGCGACGCGTCTTCCCAGACCGCAGCATGTCTATTTATCTTGCGGAGGAGACACAATATATGGGACGCGGTGATTCCGCACCATTCAGTGAACACATGCGGATTCACCTGCGTTCAATAGCCGGCAGCTCTTTGGACGCAGCGACATGTGCTACATCCAAAGCACTGCCAACTACTGAACATGGGTACCTACCCTAACCATCCAGCAGCAGAAATTATTTTAATCCACTTTTTGGAGTTCTAGTGCTACTTTTATTATTATTATTCCACCTCGCTCACACACAGATCAGTTGGTGGCTGCCTCCTCTATGACTATTCAGGTCAATTAGAACTGTATTTAGCTGTATACCAATGTTGCCCCCTAGTGGTGGCAATAAGCTGCTGAGAAACATTGAACTTAAAGTGAACCTGTCATCAGGAGTTTGCTAAGTAAACTACAGGCATTGTCAGGTTGGCATTGTTACACTGATTAAAATGATACCTGGCTTGAAGAAATCTGACTTGTGGTTCTTGTTTAATCTGTGTGTACAGTTTTGAATTAATGAGATGCTCGTGCTTTTGGGGCGGCCTGTGAGTGGGGCTTTATGTAGTGCTCTGGCCTCATCATCATTCTGAGCTTAAATGACCGGTTACTAAACCTCCAGTGACCTGCCTCCTATTTTAAATACTGTGACTGCGCATTTAATATTCTGCTGATGATGAGACAAGAGCACTAAAAAAAGACCCCCCCACAGGCCCGCCCCAGAACACAAGCATCTCATTCACTCAAACTTGCAAACACAGATTAAACAAGAACCAGAAAACAGATTTCTTCAACCCAGGCATCATATTAATGAGTGTAATAGCACCAACCTGACAATGCCTGTAGTTTACTGAGCAAAATCCTGATGACAGGTTTGCTTTAATATCTCTGTTAGTCCCATAGACTTTGAATGCAAAAGCCGGGTGATGTTGGAGCCCCACTGCATTCAAGATCATTGCAAAATAGTTGCATCTATTTTTCAATTTTAAAATCTTTTCTGAGGGTGGACATGTTTGATGCACACACTTCCAATATTATCTGTACAGTAAATAAGGGTGTGTTTGCTTTGTGGCAGCTGCAGTGCTTGAAATCCATTAAAATGATTAGAAAAATGTCACGACACTAGGAAGTATAAGAATTCCCCAGAGTCCAGAGATTCACAAGCAATGGGCATACTGAATCCAGATTGTATGTTTAGTATTTCTATCTTGCTTTATCTAAACTTCCAGTTATACAATAGAAGAGTCATCTGCCCCTAAATCCCAAATCCTCTGCTGACTCTGACCCAGTCTACACAGCAAAGACGACAAATGAGCTGCAGAAAGCAGAAAATAACAGCCTATTGTTTGTGGCTTGTATGAATACTGAAATTGTATTTATATTGATAGTCAAATAAAGGTAAATACCATCATGTATTTAAAATATGTTTATAATAGAAACTGTATTCAAATAATAAGGCTATATTAAGACATTCCAGATACTCTGCAGATTTTCTTTCCATATTTTTTTAACCACCTTATTTCCCCATTGTGCTTAAATAAGTAGTAATAATACTATACTCCTGAGTTTATTTGGGGTTCCACTGTGGGGAAAAACGATAACTTCACTGGTGATTCCTCCTCTCCTAGTACGACTCCCAAGCCAGTCTTGGCACATCCTTGCCTCCTCTGGAGACATTCCATCCCATGTGACTCATCTAGTCAATCAGAGGTTGTAGTGGTCACGTGATGAGATATTACAACAGGGGGCTGGGATACGCCAAGAACCGGATGGAGGCCCAGCCAGGAGAGGATGAAACACCAACCAGGAAAGGTACCAGGAGAGGAGGACACACCAACCAGCAAAGGTACCCGGAGAGGAGGAAACACCAACCGGCAAAGGTACTAGGAGAGGGGGGAAACACCAACCGGCAAAGGTACCAGGAGAGGAGGAGACACCAACAGCAAAGGTACCAGGAGAGGAGGAGACACCAACCAGCAAAGGTACCAGGAGAGGAAGAAACACCAACCGGCAAAGGTACCAGGAGAGGGGGAAACACCAACCGGCAAAGCTACCAGGAGAGAAGGAAACACCAACCAGCAAAGGTACCAGGAGAGGAGGAAACACCAACCGGCAGAGGTACCAGGAGAGGAGGAAACACCAACCAGCAGAGGTACCAGGATAGGAGGAAACACCAACCGGCAAAGGTACCAGGAGAGGGGGAAACACCAACCAGCAAAGGTACCAGGATAGGAGGAAACACCAACCGGCAAAGGTACCAGGAGAGGGGGAAACACCAACCGGCAGAGGTACCAGGAGAGGAGGAAACACCAACCGGCAAAGGTACCAGGAGAGGAGGAAACACCAACCGTCAAAGGTACCAGGAGAGGAGGAAACACCAACCGTCAAAGGTACCAGGAGAGGAGGAAACACCAACTGGCAAAGGTGCCAGCAAAGGAGGAAACACCAACTGGTGGAGGTTTTTTTTTTTTTTCAATTCTCAACTTATTCTTTGATTAATTCTATCTATAAACCATTTTATCTATTGAAAATATTACATTTTAATTTTTTTAGGTGGTATTGTTCTGTACTTTATGATAATTTCAGTTTTACATTTTATATGATTTGAGAATAATTGTCAAGAGGAATGAAAAGGAAAAAAAAACAGACTTGGAAAGTACCCCAGCTTTTTAGTTTAGGTCAACTAATTCACATTAACAAACTTTTTAAGCAAAAATCAATTTTACTTTAAGAAGCTGGAGAAACTGCGCTTGTTCAATAGACATAAATATTTTATTGGTTCCCTGCCATAAACGTTACCATTAATTGCGGTGAGGTAAGGCATTGCTGTAGTCTGCAATCAGGAACCTTGACCGGGGGGTATTAAAAAGACTGAAGAGCCCAAAGGGTTAAATCTTTCCGAGCCTGTGGCAGGGAACAGATACACTTTGACAGTCAATTTCAGCCAGTAATATATATCCTATGGAGCATGGTTGGCAACATAATAAAACAGGCTGAACTGAGCAGGAATATGTATGATTCAGATGACATGTTTTTTCTAGGTAGCTGAATTTAGAGGCAGGAGGCTTTCCACACAGTGATGCAAGGTAGAGTTTGATAAAATGCTGAATGAACGTTATTTGCAACTGTCAGAAAGCACAAATCACAAAGTAACCGAATTTGTGAGTGCCGCAGTGCCTTCTGTACGCCAGCTTATTTCCCTGCCCTGATATATGTCTCCTTCCATTCCCTGAGCATAGACAAAGGGAAGATATACGGCGGAATGAGCAGTCATATTTAATCAGAACCTTAATGGTGAATTAATAGCATATTTCTATAATATGTCACATGGAGTAATAATAAATTAAAATAAGTCAGAAAATTTGCTGGAGGGAAGGAAAAAAAAAGTAGGAAGGGTTTGGGGTTTCGTCCTGTTCTATTGTTATATAGAATCATAGTTTGGTATAAGAAAGGAAACAAATCCATGAAAAAGTAGAAAATGTGCATGGGAAAAATACTACTCTATGGCATATATGGGTACTGTAATGCAATTTTTTTAAGCAGTTTAGTTTACAAAACAGCCCATTAAAAAGAATCAATATCACACTAGATATACACGATTTGAAGTAGTATTTTTGTTTTGAATTGTGTTAAATGTTTTGTACAATTATTTGATGCTGCTAATAAGTGTTGCGGATGGCAAACTGTGGATGAAATCAATCTCCTTCACCCTCTGGCAGCCAACATTACAGTCCCTTCTTTGTCTTCCTGCTGCTCCTTTACTGAAAAGCAGGGCAGAAAGCTAACTCTATTGGTTGTTCTTTAGTAGGCAGAGGCAGGGAATGGTGACGGAGCATGTGTGTCCATCAGCATTCGGTTCATTAGGTAGACGTCCATATTGCTATGCATTTGAATGTGTTCAGGTAGCGCCATAATATTTAACTGTTCACTGGATCTTTTTTTTTTAAAGCATGCAAATTGCCCCAGTTGACACTGATTGATGGAGACTTTGTGCAGTTTGGACCTTGAATAAAAAAGCACTCCTCCTATCAAAGTTTGTATCCTCTTCATATATTGCAGTCATCATATTATATAGCACTTTGTACTTACAATTGCTTATTTTGCCTTTCTACCCAGATAATTCTCTTTTCTCTGCTCTATGTAGAAACAGGAAAAGAGACCTCTTGTTTTGACATTGAGCTTAGAAGGAGTCAGCTAATCAGTTTTTAATCACCTGATGTCACAAACATAATGGAAAAGAGAAAAAATATCTGGGTAGAAAGACAAAATGAGCAATTGTAAGTACACAGTGCTATATAATAGAATGACTGCAATATATTAAGAGGATTAAAATTTTGAGCGGGCTTCTTTAGCTGCTAATAAGACTAAGAAGGACAAATTTGTACTTCCTTGTGCAGAGAAGTGCCCATCATGTGTAATACTACAGACTCTGCACAGAAAGTCATCTTCAAGTCAACCTGTCATATACTGTATATAATACATTTGTGTTGACAAAAAAAGTTGTAGAAATGCCAAGAACCTTATAACTACTGTATATAAGAGCAGATTGCTAAATATTGTCTTACATTTAGTCAGCTTATAACTGGAGCAGGCAGTAATTCTTGGGTATTCTTCCAGCATTATAGGTGTTGGAACTTCTTTTAGCTTTTGCCCTTGTCCAATAGCTTGCCTGTCCCAAACTAAAATGCTAGTAAGGTGCAAAAGTTGATGTTCAATAACCAGGTACTGGAAATACGAGGTCAGATTCTGAATATAGCTGATAGATAATATATTACTCAGCATATTGTATATTCTTTGCATCATGTGGGGTCTAATAGAATTGTTCCCTGTTTGTATTGCAGACACAGATCCACGCATCTTGGAGAAGCAGGAACTTCAGCAGCCAACATATGTTGCATTGAGTTACATCAATAGGTATGTCGGTCGGTCTGAATTGAAGCTGATTATTTGATATATACTGGTATAAATATACATTAGTGCTGCAATAAAGGTGTGTGATGAAATCCGCGGCAATGACGTGTCCAGCTGAACCATTCTGGCACCAGCGTGCGGCCTCCAGCAAATAAGTAACAAGGTGGTGACTGATTCTGGAGCTGTACCATGAAGCTGAGGAGGGCCGAGCCGCAATGTAGAGCCGTGTAGCCAGATTTACGATCCCTACTAACAGACTTGCTGCTTTTCTACTAAATACGGTATATTCCTTTTTAGCAACATATAACCTAACATTATTGTGCTTTATATCCGTCTTTCGCTGAGTAAGCGAGATAACTTGTGCAAAAAGAAAAAACCCTTAAAGGGAACCTGTCACCCCGTTTTTTGAGATTGAGATATAAATACTGTTAAATAGGGCCTGTGCTGTGCGTTACTATAGTGTATGTAGTGTACCCTGATTCCCCATGTATGCCGAGAAATACATTACCAAAGTCGGCGTTTTCGCCTGTCAATCAGGCTGGTCTGGTCAGGTGGGCGTGTTCACAGCGTTCTTTTCTTCCCCAGGTTTCCGTTGGTGGCGTAGTGGTGTGCGCATGTCCAAGGTCCGGATTCCCTGTGCCCACGTGAAGACACAGCGCGCGATCTGCGCTGTCATTCCTTTCATCGGTGCGGGCGGCCATCTTCCTGGGGCCGCGCGTGCGCAGATGTAGTGCTCTGCTGCACGGGGCTTCAGGAAAATGGCCGCGGGATGCCGCGCGTGCGCAGAAGAGATCGCGGCGGCCATTTTCCCAAAGCCGAGTTTGCATCTCGGCTTTGGGAAAATGGCCGCCGCGATCTCTTCTGCGCACGCGCGGCATCCCGTGGCCATTTTCCTGAAGCCCCGTGCAGCAGAGCACTACATCTGCGCACGCGCGGCCCCAGGAAGATGGCCGCCCGCACCGATGAAAGGAATGACAGTGCAGATCGCGCGCTGTGTCTTCACGTGGGCACAGGGAATCCGGACCTTGGACATGCGCACACCACTACGCCACCAACGGAAACCTGGGGAAGAAAAGAACGCTGTGAACACGCCCACCTGACCAGACCAGCCTGATTGACAGGCGAAAACGCCGACTTTGGTAATGTATTTCTCAGCATACATGGGGAATCAGGGAACACTACATACACCATAGTAACGCACAGCACAGGCCCTATTTAACAGTATTTATATCTCAATCTCAAAAAACGGGGTGACAGGTTCCCTTTAATCTTCAGCTGAATTGACATTCGGACTATTATTATTAAAATGAGTAGACGAAGGACAGCAAGGGTCCCATATGCCAGAAAAGTATATTAGTCACTTGCTCCTTAAAAGAGTTTTTCAAACCAGAGCAAAATTTTTGCAAGCATTGTTGGCTGCGGAGTCCTTACAGTGGCTAATTTTCACATTGTTAGGATGCAACTTTGCTTTCTGGCTCGAGCGGTCTTCACGTGACCATAAGTATGTAACCTTTGTTTCAGACTTGCTGGTTGTCACAGGAACATTAGACAACCTTGTTGTCAGAAATAACCCATAAAACTTAGCTGAGACCCTTTACTGTGGAGGCTTTAAAGTGGTAGTCTAAAGTTCAGACGTTATGACCCCGTTTATTGCATAGGTGATTACTAGATCTCTAGGAGTCCAAGTGTTTGGGGACCCCCACCATTGACTACCGCTCCATTCACATTTCAGAGCCTAGTTCTTGGGATACCTATCCCAAACAATGGACCCAAACATTCAACCAATGTCATTAAGAGCTGAAGAACAAGGAGTCCTAGAAGTGGTGATATGACCCACACAAAGCCATAATCTCAAAATCATCGAGTCTGTCTGGGATTACATGAAGAGACAGAATTATTTGTAAAAGTCTACATCTACCGAAGATCTGTGGTTAATTCTCCAAGATGTTTGGATGATCCTTTCTGCCGAGTTTTTTTCATCGATATACACCTCTGGCAAAAATTAAGAGACCACTGAAAAATTTTCAGTTTGTCTGATTTTTTTCTTTTTAGGTATATTTTTGTGTAAAATGTAAATTGTTCTTTTATTCTATAAACTACTGACAAAATGTCTCCGAAGTTCCAAGCAATAAATTTTGTATCTATTTTCTGAAAATGAGAAATGGTCAAAATAAAAAAAAATGCATTGCTTGCAGACCTCCCTCAAATAATGCAAAAAAAAACAAGTTCATAATCATTTAGAAGCAACAATACTAATGTTTTAACTCAGGAAGAGTTCAGAAATCAATATTTTGTGAAATAACCATGATTTTTAATCACAGCTTTCATGCGTCTTGGCATGCTTTCCACCAGTCTTTCACACTGCTTTTGGGTGACCTTATGCCACTCCTGGTACAAAAATGTAAGCAGTTCTTCTTTGTTTGATGGCTTGTGACTATCCATCTTCCTCTTGATTGCATTCCAGAGGTTTTCAATGGGGTTCAAGTCTGGAGATTGGGATGGCCATGACGGGAATTTGATGTGGTGGTCCTTCATCCACACCTTGAGTGACCTATCTGTGTGGCATGGTGCATTGTCTTGCTGGAAAAACCAGTCCTCAGAGTTGGGGAACATTGCCTGAGCAGAAGGAATCAACTGTTTATCCAGTATAACCTTGTATGCAGCTTGATTCCTACGTCCTTCACAAAGATTAACCTGCCCAATTCCAGCCTTGCTGAAGCATCCCCAGATCATCACCGATCCTCCACCAAATTTCACAGTGGGTGCAATAGACTGTGGCTTGTACAAATCCCCAGGTCTCCGTCTAACCATTAGATGACCAGTTGTTGGGCAAAGCTCAAAATTAGACTCATCAGAGAAGATTACCTTTCTCCAGTCCTCTATGGTCCAATCCTTATGGATTGACAAACTTCAGCCTGGCTCTCCTTTGCTTCTCATTGAGGAAAGGCTTTTTTCTAGCTTTACATGACTTGAGTCCTGCCTCTAGGAACTTCTTACGATCTGTTCTTGCCGTGCACTTCACCCCAGCTGCCATTCCTTTTGTAGGTCACTTGATGTCATCCTGCGGTTGCTGAGTGACATTCGAATAAGATGTTGGTCATCCCGGTCAGTAGAGAGTCATTTTCGCCCTCTGCCCGTCTGTAGCTTTGTTGTCCCTAATGTCTGATGCTTGACTGTGTTGTAATGGACTGCCATCTTAGACATTTTAAGGATGGAGGCAACATGACACTCACTGTGGCCCTCTGCTAGTAAAACCAAAATTGAGCCCTTCTTTTCCTCACTCAAGACTTTTCTTTTCAACTCCTTTGGCATGGTTAAAAGTTATTTTTTCATTCCTATTACTTTTGGGATATTGCTAGCACTTGTTTTGCCATCCAGCTTGTCCTATTGCAAGAGGATTGTGAACACCACAGCAGTGTTTTTTATACTTTCCTTTTGTTAAATAGGATTTGGTTCAGGTGATCACCTAATCAGTAGCACATTAAGTAGAATGAGGTGTACTCTGGTTGGTTCTCCCCTCTAATACTCTCACGCCCCTCCAATCTATCTTAACCTCTGCCTCCCGACTAATCCACCTATCCCCCCGCTATTCCCCGGCCACACCTCTCTGTCAATCCCTTCACTGGCTCCCCATTACCCAGAGACTCCAGTTCAAAACCCTAACCATGACATACAAAGCCATCCACAACCTGTCTCCTCCATACATCTTTGAACTCGTCTCCCGATACCCACCAGCACGCAACCTCCGATCCTCACAAGATCTCTTTCTCGACTTCCCTCTTACCTCTTCTTCCCACAATCACATACAAGATTTCTACCGCACATCCCCCCTCCTCTGGAACTGTCTACCCCAACATATTAGACTCTCGCCTACTGTGGAAACTTTCAAAAGGAACCTGAAGACCTACCCCTTCCGACAAGCCTACAACCTGCAGTGACCAACGATCCACCAAACCACTACACGACCAGCTCTGCCCTCACCTATTGTATCCTCACCCATCCCTTGTAGATTGTGAGCCCTCACGGGCAGGGTCCTCTCTCCTTCTGTACCAGTTATGACTTGTATTGATTAAGATTATTGCACCTGTTTTTTTACTATGTACATGTAAAGCGCCATGGATTAAATGGCGCTTTAATAATAAATAATAATAATAGTAATTCAACTGACACTGAAATGGAATGGCTGTCAGACATGTAAAGAAGCTGATTTTTGTCAAACTGTGCAGTGGTCTCCTAATTTTTGCCAGAGCTGTATATTCTTCTGTACATTCTCATATCGCAGATGTGGTAGGATCCATTAATGAATACTGCTTGACAAGTTGCAATCATATCTTGCATATAACTTTATATTCTAAGATCCAGACACATTTAGAAGACCTCGTCCATCAGAATTTAGTAGGTCATACTCCTGATATTTGAGATGCCATTATGGAATCGTCTTCCCACGTTCTGTTCTCTTGACCACAATGTTTTTTTTACATTTTATTTACGCTCGTTCTTTTCGTGTGATCCACCAAAATCAGAAAAATGGAAATTTCAGCTCACAGTTTGTAGCACCATCATGTGTTGCATGTTTTTATTAGTGTGACCAAGGAAACCATTTTTTGAGAAGAGATCAGTGAATCGGAGGAAGTTTTAGACTCTTAAGGAGCTGGTTCAGATTTCTCTGACATGAGGCAGAGACTGATGGATCAAAGCCACACATCTCTCATCAGATAATAATTTCTGCTCCTTCCTTTTTATTCTTGCGCTGTCTACAGCGATCATGTGTTTCCATTCATGCACTAAGATCACTACATTGTGCTATGTGAGGAGCTTTCTCTGCAAAAAGCAAAAGATGAACTTCAGATGATAAATTTGAACAAGATGTGCACAAATCACTGCTAGGTCAGGGAAAAGGGAAATGTTTTCTGTGGCACAAAGATTTACGTCCTTGGACTTATTTTCAATCCTTTTATCAGAGATTAGGTGAACCAAAATGTAACTTTTTTTGAACTTGATAAAACACTTATTTTCTCTTTTACATCTGAGTAGTAAAGATCAAAAAGGGGATATTACGAAGAAAGAGCAGAATGTTACAAAGTGCCGCGGCAGTAGATTGACCAGTATGTTCAACTCAAGAAGACCACACGGTAATGGAATCCCCTGTCTTGTCGGGCACTTAATATTCCATCATGAGAGTCTTAAGGTGTATATGTGCGTACAGAAGGAAGAAAGGCAAAAAAGGAAGACATACATGAGCTAAGAAACGTTCACATGTTTTGCTGTGGCCAATCTGGAGTTGCTGTCTGGATGTATACACACTATGGAATAATTCTGAAGGTGGACACCAAATAACCCAGTTTTTCTGTATCCTATTAACCCTAATTATTCACCATTTCTATCACAAGACTGAATGAGAAGGTGTCCAAACTTTTGGTCTGTACTGTATTTGTGTGGATTTTAGATGTAGAAATCTGTGGATTTTGGTTTTGAAATTGGAGCAAAAAATCTGCATTAATTACGCAACACAAAGATTGAATATAGAGAACTAATTAAGGTGTTTTTACATTGTGCTTGGTCCTGTTATGTCAAAAAAAAAAACCTTGATTTAGAGATGATCTGCAAAGAGGAATGGAACAAAATTCCTCCTGACATGTGCGCAAACCTCATCATCAACTACAAAAAAAAGTCTGACTGCTGTGCTTGCCAACAAGGGTTTTGCCACCAAGTATTAAGTCTTGTTTGCCAGAGGGATCAAATACTTATTTCTCACTGCAAAATGCAAACTCATTTATATAATTTATACAATGTGATTTTTTGGATTTTATTTTTGATATTCTATAGCTCAATGTTAAAATTAACCTACCCTTGAAATTATAGACTGTTCATGTCTTTGTCAGTGGTCAAACTTACAAAATCAGCAAGGGATCAAATACTTATTTCCCCCACTGTATATTGCAGCCTGTTGCATAAATCAAATTTTATTAGCGTTTTTACTATAGATTTATCTGTAAAACTTAAGATTTTCAGTGAAAAATAGCTGTGCAAAATATTACAGTGCAAATTTGCTGCAAAATTTCCATTGGGATTTGCAGCCAGTTATAGCCTGCAGCAATCACGTGGGGCGAGATGTCATCACAGGAGGCGGGCTATACAGGATCTCAGGCTGACTCTACTACGTTATTCCGCCATGGCCATTGTAAGGTATAGACATAGGTACACACATACTGGTAGTGTGCCTGGTAAAATTAATGCTTTCTACTCAGCTCCATTTATTTTGGAGGAAGCTCAGCCTGAAATGACTTCTGAAAGTTTAATTAGTTAATACCCGTGCATTATGGCAGAATTCTGGTTCAGCTCAAGTAATGTCTCATATATAGGTGATTGTTAAATAATGTATTTCCATTTTAATGCATGATATTTTTAAGCCGACACCACAATAGCTGGGCTTTTATTAAAAGAAAACAAAGTTCGAGTCCTAGATAAATATCCAAGCACTTTACTTGTCTGTCCCAAAGAAAATGGCACAGGAAGGTGTGCTAATGAGTGCGCTGTATGTAACGACTGCAGCATACTGAAATTTGGTTTATGCAAATGTTGTGATAAATCATAAAGGTGATGGAGAAACATTTCTTCCCTCTGTAGATTAGCACTGGACATTCTCATCCATTAAAGATTTGCAGGACCACAAAGATGCCCAGCTTAAAGGGGTTTCCAAAGCACAAAAAAACATGTTTAACCCCTTCCCGACCTGTGACACAGCGTATGCGTCATGAAAGTCGGTGCCAATCCGACCTGTGACGCATATGCTGTGTCACAGAATGATCGCGTCCCTGCAGATCGGGTGAAAGGGTTAACTCCCATTTCACCTGGCCTGCAGGGACAGGGGGAGTGGTAGTTTAGCCCAGGGGGGGGTGGCTTCACCCCCCCCCCCCCCCCCGTGGCTACGATCGCTCTGATTGGCTGTGAAAAGTGAAACTGCCAATCAGAGCTATTTGTAATATTTCACCTAAAAAAACTGGTGAAATATTACAATCCAGCCATGGCCGATGCTGCAATATCATCGGCCATGGCTGGAAACACTTATGTGCACCCACCCCACCGATCGCCCCCCTAACCCCCCGATCTGTGGTCCGCTACCCTCCCCTCCGTCCTGTGCTCCGCTCCCCCGTCCTCCTGTCCGCTCCCCCCGTGCTGCAATCACACCCCCCGTGCTCCAATCAAACCCCCCCGCACTCCGATCCACCCCCCGCACTGCGATTCCCCCCCTGTGCTCTGATCCACCCCCCCGCACAGCGATCCCCCACCCCGTGCTCCAATCCCTCACCCTGTGTTCTGATCCACCCTCTCGTGTTCCGATCCACCCCCCCGTGCTCCGATGCCCCCCCCGTGCCCTGATCTCCCCCCCTTATACTTACCGATCCTGCCGGGGTCCGTCCGTCTTCTTTCCTGGGCGCCGCCATCTTCCAAAATGGCGGACGCATGTGCAGTGCGCCCGCCGAATCTGCCGGCCGGCAGATTCATTCCAAAGTGAGTTTTGATCACTGAGATAGGTTATATCTCAGTGATCAAAATAAAAAAAAATAGTAAATGACCCCCCCCTTCCTTTGTCACCCCCATAGGTAGGTACAATAAAAAAAAATAAAGAATTTTTTTTTTGTTTTGTTCCACTAATGTTGGGGTAAGAACTAGGGGTAGGGGTAGGGTTAGGAATGTGCACACGTATTCTGGTCCTCTGTGGATTTTTCCGCAGCGGATTTGATAAATCCTCAGTGCTAAACCGCTGTGGATTTATCGCGGATTTACCGCGGTTTTTCTGCGCATTTCACTGCGGTTTTACAACTGCGATTTTCTATTGGAGCAGTTGTAAAACCGCTGCGGAATCCGCAGAAAGAAGTGACATGCTGCGGAATGTAAACCGCTGCGTTTCCGTGCAGTTTTTCCGCAGCATGTGTACAGCGATTTTTGTTTCCCATAGGTTTACATTGAACTGTAAACTCATGGGAAACTGCTGCGGATCCGCAGCGTTTTCCGCAGCGTGTGCACATACCTTTAGAATTAGGCTATGTGCACATGGTGCGGATTTGGCTACGGATCCGCAGCAGTGTTCCATCAGGTTTACAGTACCATGTAAACATATGGAAAACCAAATCTGCTGTGCCCATGGTGCGGAAAATACCACGCGGAAACGCTGCGTTGTATTTTCTGCAGCATGTCAATTCTTTGTGCGGATTCCGCAACGTTTTACACCTGTTCCTCAATAGGAATCCACAGGTGAAATCCGCACAAAAAACACTGGCAATCCGCGGTAAATCCGCAGGTAAAACGCAGTGCCTTTTACCCGCGGATTTTTCAAAAATGGTGCTGAAAAATCTCATACGAATCCGCAACGTTGGCACATAGCCTTAGGGTTAGGGTTGGAATTAGGGTTGTGGTTAGGGGTGTGTTGGGGTTAGGGTTGTGATTAGGGGTGTGTTGGGGTTAGGGTTGTGATTAGGGTTATGGCTACAGTTGGGATTAGGGTTAGGGGTGTGTTGGGGTTAGTGTTGGAGGTAGAATTGAGGGGTTTCCACTGTTTAGGCACATCAGGGGGTCTCCAAACGCAACATGGCGCCACCATTGATTCCAGCCAATCTTGTATTCAAAAGGTCAAATGGTGCTCCCTCACTTCCGAGCCCCGACGTGTGCCCAAACAGTGGTTTACCCCCACATATGGGGTACCAGCATACTCAGGAGAAATTGGACCCCAAAAGTTGTCCAGTTTCTCCTGAGTACGCTGATACCCCATGTGTGGGGGTAAACCACTGTTTGGGCACACGTCGGGGCTCAGAAGGGAAGTAGTGACTTTTGAAATGCAGACTTTGATGGAATGGTCTGCGGGCGTTACGTTGCGTTTGCAGAGCCCCTGGTGTGCCTAAACAGTAGAAACCCCCCACAAGTGACCCCATTTTGGAAACTAGACCCCCAAAGGAACTTATCTAGATATAAGGTGAGAACTTTGAACCCCCAAGTGCTTCACAGACGTTTACAACGCAGAGCCGTGAAAATAAAAAATCATTTTTCTTTCCTCAAAAATGATGTTTTAGCAAGCAATTTTTTATTTTCTCAAGGGTAACAGGAGAAATTGGACCCCAATAATTGTTGCGCAGTTTGTCCTGTTACCCTTGAGAAAATAAAAAATTGCTTGCTAAAACATCATTTTTGAGGAACCATTCCATCAAAGTCTGCATTTCAAAAGTCACTACTTCCCTTCTGAGCCCCGACGTGTGCCCAAACAGTGGTTTACCCCCACACATGGGGTATCAGCTTACTCAGGAGAAACTGGACAACAACTTTTGTGGTCCAATATCTCCTGTAACCCTTGGGAAAATAAAAAATTCTGGGCTAAAAAATTATTTTTGAGGAAAGAAAACGTATTTATTATTTTCACGGCTCTGCGTTATAAACTTCTGTGAAGCACTTGGGGGTTCAAAGTGCTCACCTCACATCTAGATAAGTTCCTTGGGGGGGTCTAGTTTCCAAAATGGGGTCACTTGTGGGGGGTTTCTACTGTTTAGCCACATCAGGGGCTCTGCAAACGCAACGTGACGCCCGCAGAGCATTCCATCAAAGTCTGCATTTCAAAACGTCACTACTTCACTTCCGAGCCCCAGCATGTGCCTAAACAGTGGTTTACCCCCACATATGGAGTATCAGCGTACTCAGGAGAAACTGGACAACAACTTTTGGGGTCAAATTTCTCCTGTTACCCTTGGGAAAATAAAAAATTGCGGGCTAAAAAATCATTTTTGAGAAAAGAATTTTTTTTTTTTATTTTCATGGCCCTGCGTTATAAACTTCTGTGAAGCACTTGAGGGTTCAAAGTGCTCACCACACATCTAGATTAGTTCCTTTGGGGGTCTAGTTTCCAAAATGGGGTCATTTGTGGGGGATCTCCAATGTTTAGGCACACAGGGGCTCTCCAAACGTGACATGGTGTCCGCTAATGATTGGAGCTAATTTTCCATTTAAAAAGCCAAATGGCGTGCCTTCCCTTCTGAGCCCTGCCGTGCGCCCAAACAGTGGTTTACCCCCACATATGGGGTATCTGCGTACTCAGGACAAACTGGACAACAACATTTGTGGTCCAATTTCTCCTATTACCATTGGCAAAATAGGAAATTCCAGGCTAAAAAATCATTTTTGAGAAAAGAAAAATTATTTTTGATTTTCATGGCTCTGCATTATAAACTTCTGTGAAGCACCTGGGGGTTTAAAGTGCTCAGTATACATCTAGATAAGTTCCTTGGGGGGTCTAGTTTCCAAAATGGGGTCACTTGTGGGGGAGCTCCAATGTTTAGGCACACAGGGGCTCTCCAAACGCGACATGGTGTCCACTAACAATTGGAGCTAATTTTCCATTCAAAAAGTCAAAAGGCGCGCCTTCCCTTCCGAGCCCTGCCGTGTGCCCAAACAGTGGTTTACCCCCACATATGAGGTATCGGCGTACTCGGGTGAAATTGCTCAACAAATTTTAGGATCCATTTTATCCTATTGCCCATGTGAAAATGAAAAAATTGAGGCGAAATGAAATTTTTTGTAAAAAAAAAAAGTACTTTTTCATTTTTACGGATCAATTTGTGAAGCACCTGGGGGTTTAAAGGGCTCACTAGGCATCTAGATAAGTTCCTTGGGGGGTCCAGTTTCCAAAATGGGGTCACTTGTGGGGGAGCTCCAATGTTTAGGCACACAGGGTCTCTCCAAACGCGACATGTTGTCCGCTAACGATGGAGATAATTTTCCATTCAAAAAGTCAAATGGCGCTCCTTCCCTTCCGAGCCTTACCATGTGCCCAAACAGTGGTTTACCCCCACATGTGAGGTATCGGTGTACTCAGGAGAAATTGCCCAACAAATTTTAGGATCCATTTTATCCTGTTGTCCATGTGAAAATGAAAAAATTGAGGCTAAAATAATTTTTTTGTGAAAAAAAAAGTACTTTTTCATTTTTACGGATCAATTTGTGAAGCACCTGGGGGTTTAAAGGGCTCACTATGCATCTAGATAAGTTCCTTGGGGCGTCTAGTTTCCAAAATGGAAACCAATTTTTCATTCAAAAAGTCAAATGGCGCTCCTTCCCTTCCAAGCCCTGCCGTGCGCCCAAACAGTGGTTTACCCCCACATATGAGGTATCAGCGTACTCAGGACAAATTGGACAACAACTTTCGTTGTTCAGTTTCTCCTTTTACCATTGGGAAAATAAAAAAATTGTTGCTGAAAAATCATTTTTGTGACTAAAAAGTTAAATGTTCATTTTTTCCTTCCATGTTGCTTCTGCTGCTGTGAAGCACCTGAAGGGTTAATAAACTTCTGGAATGTGGTTTTGTGCACCTTGAGGGGTGCAGTTTTTAGAATGGTGTCACTTTTGGGTATTTTCAGCCATATAGACCCCTCAAACTGACTTCAAATGTGAGGTGGTCCCTAAAAAAAATGGTTTTGTAAATTTCGTTGTAAAAATGAGAAATCGCTGGTCAAATTTTAACCCTTATAACTTCCTAGCAAAAAAAAATTTTGTTTCCAAAATTGTGCTGATGTAAAGTAGACGTGTGGGAAATGTTATTTATTAACTATTTTGTGTCACATAACTCTCTGGTTTAACAGAATAAAAATTCAAAATGTGAAAATTGCAAAATTTTCAAAATTTTCGCCAAATTTCCGTTTTTATCACAAATAAACACAGAATTTATTGACCTAAATTTACCACTAACACGAAGCCCAATATGTCACGAAAAAACAATCTCAGAACCGCTAGGATCCATTGAAGCGTTCCCGAGTTATTACCTCATAAAGGGACACTGGTCAGAATTGCAAAAAACGGCAAGGTCTTTAAGGTCAAAATAGGCTGGGTCATGAAGGGGTTAAAGGGCTCAGACCGCTAAAAATAAACATAAGAAGTAACAGCCACTCACTGATCCCCCACAGCATCCGTTCTGACACTTTCCCAAGTCTGAACTTCACACACCTGAACTAGTCGTAAACTAATGGCCTTTTGGCCAATCTCTAGTCACAGTAGTCACCCACTTTCAGCCAATCTCTAGTCACAGTAATCACCCACTTTCAGCCAATCTCTAGTCACAGTAGTCACCCACTTTCAGCCAATCTCTAGTCACAGTAATCACCCACTTTCAGCCAATCTCTAGTCACAGTAGTCACCCACTTTCAGCCAATCTCTAGTCACAGTAGTCACCCACTTTCAGCCAATCTCTAGTCACAATAGTCGCCCGCTTTCTGCCAATCTCTAGTCACAGTAGTCACCCTCTTTCAGCCAATCTCTAGTCACAGTAGTCACCCACTTTCAGCCAATCTCTAGTCACAGTAATCACCCGCTTTCAGCCAATCTCTAGTAACAGTAGTCACCCACTTTCAGCCAATCTCTAGTCACAGTAGTCGCCCTCTTTCAGCCAATCTCTAGTCACAATAGTCGCCCGCTTTCTGCCAATCTCTAGTCACAGTAGTCACCCTCTTTCAGCCAATCTCTAGTCACAGTAGTCACCCACTTTCAGCCAATCTCTAGTCACAATAGTCGCCCGCTTTCTGCCAATCTCTAGTCACAGTAGTCACCCTCTTTCAGCCAATCTCTAGTCACAGTAGTCACCCACTTTCAGCCAATCTCTAGTCACAATAGTCGCCCGCTTTCTGCCAATCTCTAGCCATAGTATTCACCCGCTTTCAGACAATCTCTAACCACAGTAGTCATCCGCTTTCAGCCAATCTCTACTCCCAGTAGTCACCCGCTTTCAGCCAGTCTCTAGTCATAGTAGTCACCTGCTTTCAGCCAATCTCTACTCCCAGTAGTCACCCGCTTTCAGCCAGTCTCTAGTCATAGTAGTCACCTGCTTTCAGACAATCTCTAGTCACAGTAGTCACCCGCTTTCAGCCAGTCTCTAGCCACAGTAGTCACCTGCTTTAGTCATAGTTTGAGCAGAAATATCCAACCATGTCTGGTGTATAGAGATGTGATCAAGAAGCAGAGACCTCTAGGAAATGGGTAAATGTTAGAGCAAAAACCTGCAGGGAGTTACATAGGGGTACTATCAAAATGTTTGCCCTTTAAAAAAAAAAACAAAACAGCACTTTAAAAATAATGTTTTTTTTTAACTTAAAAAAAAACCCTAGAAGTAGTAAAAATGTCAACATCTTGCATCTTTTTAGTCCATGCCCAATGTTCTTCTCGGAGATCATATCTTATCTGTGTTTTCCTTCCTGGCATATGTATAGAATCAGAGCACTCATTACGGCTATGTTCACACGTGTTTTTGCTGCGTTTTTTTTTTTTTTCGCAAGCAAAGCCTGCTCTCTTGAGAGTAAAGAAGCTGCTTACAAAAAATAGGTTTTGCTGAGTTTTTGCTGCATTTTTATTGCACTGTTTTTGTTGCCTCTTGTGCATGTTGATAAAGTTTAGCGGCCCAACGAAAAAAAAAGCCTGATTTAACTTCCTTAGATTTTTGCACCAAAAACACATCAAAAACTGATACCTGCGTTTTTTGCTTAATTTTTCCACTTACCCGTTGTTTCAGGTAAAAACATTGAAAGAAGTGTGCAGTTTTCAAAAACGCAGCAGTTTTCCAAATGAGTCAGGAAAATAAATCCAATGCGTGTGTGCATGAGATTTCTGGTACTGTGTGAAACACAGCTGAAAATTTGCATTAAGAAATGCTGCAAAAATGCAATGTGTGAGCATAGCCTACTAATTATTTTGGGGCATTGTCTTAATAACACAACTCCTGTACTATTAGGGCACAGTGAGGGGTTTGATGCTTGAGGACTCCACTGGGATCCAGATTAGGGGCCACTTAAAAGAGAAAGACTTATTGCAATTGAATCACAATAATTCTCATTTGATCTGTGCTGTGTGTTAAAAAAAATTATTCCTTAGAAATGTAGAAACCCTTAAGCTACCCCAGCAATAACAACACATATCAGACAACCATTTAGAGGGAATTATTTTGTCAGGTACAAGCCCCATGTTAGCCCGATCTGTGCATGTTGTGGTTGTCTCCACAATTAATCCTAGCTGCATGGGTGGGACCACATAATATTTCAGCCTTAGTGCCTAGTAGTTCTCACATGAGGGCTACTAATGGCGCACAGTATTAATACTTAACAGAAAATTGCCACTCCACTGCATGTATTTTTACCCATACACTCGTTATCCATGCAATATACTGCATTGCCTCCATCCTGTACTAAGTATACCCCCAGTAGAAGATAAAATAACTATAGTCCTAAATCGTAATGTCAATTTAGGGGACTCCTCAGAATTAGCTGTAGTGTATGTACATGAGAGGTAACACTATTTCTTTAGATGACTTATATTCTGCATTTATCACCAGTTCTCTTCTTTATGGTCTCAATTTAAAGGGAATCTGTCAGCAGGTTTTTGCTATGTAATCTGAAGACCGCAGGAGTTAGGGGTGGAGACAGAATTTAGGGAGTTGTCACTTGGCGCTGTTGTTTACTAATTGTGAAGGATTTATCACTAAGAGATTAACATTGCCAGACTAGTCCTGCAATGCCCCCTCCTGAAATAGACACCTCACTGTCTATGGACTTTCTGCATGGAGAGCCTGGTGTGGGTGGGGTTAGCTTTCTCAGCTCTGCTTCATTCTAAATCTGGAAGCCCTGATTATGTCAGAATGGCTGCACTAAGTAATCTTAAGTGATACATCGTTGTATTCAGCTTCTTTTTGCATACATCAGTCTACTCTCAGATGAGGTAGCAAAAACCTGCTGACAGATTCCCTTTAAATGTCAGTTGTCTCTAAACTAGTAGAAAAGAGGAGATCCTTCTTCCCTATCTTTGTAGAAGCAGCAGCAGCAAGAACAAATTAAAGCAGTACTGAGCAGTGTAGCTGTGTATTCAGCTGTGAGTTAAACTTGGTAGATAAACATACTAGAAAGAAGCAGCACTGATCTTTATGTGTCTGCTCTTATTTCTCTTTGTAGCTGCTGTCTCCTTTCCTCTCTGGTTCCCACCTGCACTCTCTATTAGACTAATCTAATAGTGAGTGATCGTTCAGGAGGCTGGGGGAGGAGAAGTAATTAACTTATGGCCAAAAAGTCATTTTCTGTTATTAGATATATAAAAAAGTTGTTCTATATTCCATAGTATTATTGATCTATGCAAACCTTATTGAAAAGACAGAGACCATTTGAGGGTTTTCATTGTCAGATTACATGGTCCAGATTAATCAAGGCTGGAGTTGGAGAAAACGGAGACAAATTCATTATGATGTAGCAAACAACTTACTGATCGTGGGGGTCTAGCACGATTGGCAGAACAGGGAAGCTTTATACGTGACCGGGCACTTAGAGTGCAATCCGATTTTTTTTAATCAGATTGCACTTGCCGTTTTTCATGCAGATGAATGTGAGACCTACGTCTTTTGCCAGAACCTCCGTATGACGGATGTTGTTCTTTTCACCATGCAGGAGATTGGCTGCTATGTTTCGTAATATTATTTGTGAGATTACCAAACGTTTGGAAGAGTATGGAAGTATTGAAGAAAATTATTTTTTTTTAGCATTTATAACAGTTTTCTAGTAAAAAAAACAACTTTCTACTGTTAACATATGCATGGCGCATTCACATTTTTTCAATGTGTTTTTCATATTCCTAGCAGAATTACTGTAAAGTTGGACACATAAGAATCTGTGGTTTTGTTGACATCAGTGCATTGTAAAAGTTTAATGTTGCGTTTGAAATTTTAGAATGTGGCGTGTCCTATTTTCGAGGCATTGTACTACTAGTACAATAGATTCTCAGTACATGAAACATCCATGGAAATTGCTTGCAAAACACATGGGAAAATACACAGCCAAATGCACTTAAATTTTCATGTGTTGCGGTTTTTCCAGCAAACACCTAAAAACAAATTTGTATATTTTGTTTCCATGCATTTTCTGCTCCACTCAAATTCTCTGTAGTAACACAATAAACAAAATAGAAAGTTTTTAATTTCTCATAAAAGCATACCTTCCTACTTTATCTAGCAAAAGCCAATGTACATGCCTCACAAAGTTGGACCAAATGTTAATGTTTTATTTTTATGGGGACAGGCCAGATACTAAGTCAGGAAAGTGAGTTTAACCCCAGTTTATCATGCATATTACTAAAAATAACAAAATAGTCGCTTTAGCACCTGTCATTCCCCTCAGCGACCAGATGACTGCAGAAGCCAATCTCTGGCTGTAGCTTCGATGCTGCGGACCTGGAACCATTGTTGCAGGAATTGTAGGAAATCTGAAGATGAGTTTTTGACAATTTGTAATTTTTATATCTATGTGATACTGGAGAAAATGATGGAAAACAGTAAATAAGCAATATTTTTCCCACTCTATAATTATCTGCAGAATGTTAATTGCACTTATGACAACCTGTATTCTGCATATGGAGCCGACATAAAAAAAAACTCCATCAAATGACCCTTGCTTTGATCTTATAACCCAAAAGATTTTACAACTCGCATTCCAAAAAAAGTTTGGATTCTTAAATTGTTCCACGATTTTAAGACATATTTGTTCACAGATTGATAAACCCCTGACTGTCTTTGCATGTGAGAGACTCTGCCTCCCTTTTTATACACCATTATGTGGCTTAGATGAAAATTGACCCTCCAGCTGTTTCAATGACAGCTGTTTTTCATAGACCTTCCAGATGATTCTCCAGTCTTTTGTTAAACCTGTCTTAACTATTTTGAGATGTGTTGCCGCCATCAATTTCTAAATAAGTTTTTTTTTTTCAAATGTATTTGAAAAATCCTAACATTCAACCTCTGATCTGTGTACTGCAGGGGTGTCAAACTGCATTCCTCGAGGGCTGCAAACAGGTCATGTTTTCAGGATTTCCTTGTACTGCACAGGTGATAATTTAATCACCAACTCATTATTTGTGTAGGTGATTAAATTATCACCTGTGCAGTACAAGGAAATCCTGAAAACATGACCTGTTTGCAGCCCTCGAGGAATGCAGTTTGACACCCCTGGTGTACTGTGTACTGTTGTGATAGAATATGGCTATAAGATATTTCCAGATCATTGCATTCTTGTTTTTTCTTTACATTTTACACAGCGCCCAACATTTTGGGGATTTGGGGTTGTATAATCGTGACTATAGCTTACAGTCCCATTAATGCAATGTGCAATTTTTTTTGTTGCCTGCTGTCATGTGCCTGTCTACTCAAGGAGATCCATATAGTCTGTACCACAATTATATCAGATAATATAGTTGAAGTGAATCAAAATACGCAAAAATAATCCCCCAACACTTTTACATAAAATATGAAGAATGCTCACGAAATAAATTACACATTAAATAAAGTATGAGAATGTGGAAGGGAAAGGTGATGCCATGTACTCTTGGTGAAAAACCAAAAGGTGGGAGGGATTTGGTTACAAGGAATATATCAGGGATTATCAAAATGTTCCAGATGTACTCTGGCTTTGTGAATCATGTTGATGTTTAGGACACAGACATCAAGTCTTAGGCTGGCTATGCACGTGAAAAGGCCATCAGCCAAATGGCCATTTGGCCAGAAGTTCCCTTCCCCAATTCCAACTTAAACATGAATACTTGGAGTAGTCGAGCATACATGATTATTTCCATAATTAAAAACACATTGATCTGCGGATGTACAAAAAGTTGCCTACGCTGTTCAGGGAAGTGCCATGACTAATACAGAACCTATTTTCCCGAAGATAGGATTACATACTTACTAAGTTAGTATAATATAAATACAAGTCCATACTGAACATATCAATTCACCAAAGTATGGTCATTAATAAATGTTTAAATATCACAAAAGTCATATACATATCATAATTTGCTATATGTTAAATCGTTAGATGGCATCAGAAGAGACTGCCCAGGCCAAGTAGACGGGTGATTTTTAAAGTGAATTGCTCTAAATAGATCAACCCTCCTATATGGGCATGATATGATGGTCATAGGAAGTTGAATAGAATGATACATTAATATCTGCGATCCAATGTCTTATTCCAGAGTAATCACTATTTTTCTTAAAATGTAAATGATATCTATGGGCCAGACATGCATCTCCCGCAAATCTGCCTCCAGAGCTTATTTTAAATGAAAGAGGGTGCTATGAATGTGAAACATGTAGCTCAGGAGAGCAGACAGTCAGTCATTACATGTCTCACACTGGTACTTCCACCTTTCATTTAAAATAAGCTCTGGAGGCAGATTCTCAGGGAGATCTATGTCTGGTCTAGAAATCTTAACTCATTTACATATTTGAACCTACTGACATATTTCTTTTAAGGCCACATTCACATATTCAGTATTTGATCAGTGTTTTACATCAGTATTTGTAAGCCAAAACCAGGAGTGGGACAATCAGTGGAAAAGTATAATAGAAACACGTCACCACTTTTGTCTTTCTCACCCACTTCTAGTTTTGACTTACAAATACTGATGTAAAATACTGATGTAAAATACTGACCAAATACTGAAGGTGTGCATGTGGCCTTAGGCTGTAGCAAGATGAGTAAAACTGTGGCCCATTTTTGGTGGATATTAAGCAACGCCCTTTTCAGGTAAACATGCTCCCTTTCACTGAGACCGTTATTGGTCAAGGTGCAGAAACTGAATAAAATATTATAAATATTTTTGGCTAAAATTACAACACAGTTCTGGCTCATTTAACTTTATAAATATGTGTTTGTTGATTGCTTTTTCTAAAAGCAACATTTTTGCAATGCTTTTTGCAGAAAAAATGCCTTGACCAGATGTTTGCTGTAAGGGAATAGTTAAATTTGATATGCGCTGGAAACTGCTTTATTTGGCCTTGTTCAGTCATTTCATGTATGGTATTTTTTTTTTTTTGGGGGGGAGGTTTCTCTCACATTCATTCTGCATGGTCGAAATTTTGACATTTTTGCAATTTCCCATAGAATTTTGATTTGGAAGGATAGCATGAAAAATATGCATATATGAATAAAAAAAAACAATGCAACGAAATAATAGAAAGACGTTTGTAGAAATGTATGAGGCCATGTTCACACTATGCGGTTTTTACTGCGGAACCGCGGCGATTTTGCCGCTGCGGGTCCGCAGCTGTTTTCCATGCAGGGTACAGTACAATGTTACCCTATGGAAAACAGAAACCGCAGTGCACATGATGCGGAAAAACCCGAAAAAAACCGCGCTGAATTACTGCGGAAAAAAAGAAGGACCATGTCACTTCTTTGTGCAGAATCGCAGCGATTCTGCACCCATAGAAATGCATTGATCCTCTTACTTCCCGCATGGGGCTGTGCCCACCATGCGGGAAGTAATGCGGATAATGTGCGGGTTATACCCGGGGTGGAGGAGAGGAGACTCCCCTCCAGGCCCCGGGAACCATATTTGTATTAAAAAAAAAAGAATTAAAATAAAAAATCATGGTAT
Organism: Ranitomeya imitator; assembly: GCF_032444005.1. Taxonomy (NCBI): domain Eukaryota; kingdom Metazoa; phylum Chordata; class Amphibia; order Anura; family Dendrobatidae; genus Ranitomeya; species Ranitomeya imitator. Next base: position 92,771,108 of record NC_091287.1, on the reverse strand, counting down.
ACTCACCTCTGAAGTCTCAGCGCTGCACGCGGCCGTCCGGTCTCAGGTTTGCTATGTGACCAGGACCTTCGGTGACGTCGCGGTCACATGACCGTGACGTCACCGAAGGTCCTGGTCGCACAGCATCTTTGGAACCGGACCGCCGCCTGCAGCGCCGAGGAGATCGGGACGTCAGAGGGTGAGTATATCATGATTTTATTATTTTTAACATTACTATTGATGCTGCATATTGCTGCATATGCAGCATCAATAGTAGGGGTAAAATCCCGCAGCGGAACCCGCAGCGGAACCCGCAGGATAAACCGCGATAAATCTGCAGGGATAACCGCAGCGGGTTTGCCCTGCAGATTTATCAAATCCGCTGCGGGAGAACCCGCAGGATAAAAAGGAACGTGTGAATGTGGCCTGAAACTCAGAGCGTTTTTTACACGCTAAAGAATAAAACCCAACAAATGCTGTCTCCTTGTGATGGAGCTTTTACACATGCCGGGTTTTTACGGGCCGTTTTTGCGGGCCGTATTGACGTGTTTTTTGCGGTCTCCTGCAAAAATGGGCCGCAAATAACCTTCTCGGATCGCCTTTTTTCCCTGTTATAACAAATTGCAGGGAAAAAAAACACAATCCGCAAATACAGTGTACCGCAAAAACAAGCTACCGTTGTTTTTGCAGTACCATTGTTTTAAATGGAGGTCGTGTCCATGAGCCATGAAAAATATCGAGCAAGCTCAATATTTTTTCACGGCCATATATGCGGCCCTCACGGCCATAAGGGACACGGCGCCAAGATGCATTTTTGCGGGCTGTTTTTGCGGCCCTATAGAAATTATTGGGGCCGCAAAAACACGGCAAGTGTAAACTTTAAATCCTTTGCGTTTCAAGCCTAGACGACAGTATAGAGAACTCGTTTGGAGATGTTTTCTTAGAAAATAAAAGTGATAGAAGTGCAGACTCTCTCAGGAAGACTAGATTAATATGCTGTCTTATGACAATCCGATATTGCAGAATAATTGATATCCATTAGTGATGAGCGCACGTGTGCGGATAAGGTGTTATCCGAGCATGATCGGATGCTAACCAAGTGTCTTCAGCATGCTTGAAAAATACACTGCTAAAAAAAATAAAGGGAACACTAAAATACCACATCCTAGATTTCACTGAATGAAATATTTCAGTTGCAAATCTTTATTCATTACACAGTGGAATGTGTTGAGAACAATAAAACATAAAAATGATCAATGTAAATCAAAATGAATATCCCACGGAGGTCTGGATTTGGAATGATACTCAAAATCAAAGTGGAAACTCAAATTACAGGCTGATCCAACTTCAGTGGAAATGCCTCAAGACAAGAAAATAATGTTCAGTTGTGTGTGTGTTGCCTCCATGTGCCTGTATGACCTCCCTACAACGCCTGGCCATGCTCCTGATGAGGCGGCGGATGGTCTCCTGAGGGATCTCCTCCCAGACCTGGACTAAAGCATCCACCAACTCCTGGACAGTCTGTGGTGCAACGTGACGTTGGTGAATGGTGCGAGACATGATGTACCAGATGTGTTCAATCGGATTCAGATCTGGGGAACAGGCGGGCCATTCCATAGCTTCAATGCCTTCATCTTACAGGAACTGCTGACACACTCCAGCCACATGAGGTCTACATTGTCCTGCATTAGGAGGAACCCAGGGCCAACCGCACCAGCATATGGTCTCACAAGTTGTCTGAGGATCTCATCTCGGTAACTAATGGCAGTCAGGCTACCTCTGGCGAGCACATGGAGGGCTGTGTGGCCATCCAAAGAAATGCCACCCCACACCATTGCTGACCCACTGCTAAACCGGTAATGCTGAAGGATGTTGCAGGCAGCAGATCTCTCTCCACGGCACCTCCAGACTCTGTCACGTCTGTCACATGTGCTCAGTGTGAACCTGCTTTCATCTGTGAAGAACACAGGGCGCCAGTGGCAAATTTGCCAATCCTGGTGTTCTGTGGCAAATGCCAATCGTCCTGCACAGTGTTGGGCTGTGAGCACAACTCCCATCTGTGGATGTCGGGCACTCAGACCATCCTCATGGAGTCTTTTTCTAACCGTTTATGCAGACAGATGCACATTTGTGGCCTGCTGGAGGTCATTTTGCAGGGCTCTGGCAGTGCTTCTCCTGTTCCTTCTTGCACAAAAGCTGAGGTAGCGGTCCTGCTGCAGGGTTGTTGCCCTCCTATGGCCCCCTCCATGTCTCCTGGTGTACTGGCCTGTCTCCTAGTAGCGCCTCCAACCTCTGGACACTACGCTGACAGACACAGCAAACCTTCTTGCCATAGCTCGCATTCATGTGCCATCCTGGATGAGCTGCACTACCTGAGCCACTTGTGTGGGTTATAGAGTCCGTCTCATGCTACCACGAGTGTGAAAGCACAACCAACATTCAAAAGTGACCAAAACATCAGCCAGAAAGCATTGGTACTGAGTGGTGGTCTGTGGTCCCCACCTGCAGAACCACTCCTTTATTGTGTCTTGATAATTGCCAATAATTTCCATCTGCTGTCTATTCCATTTGAACAACAGCATGTAAAATTGATTGTCAAACAGTGTTGCTTCCTAAGTGGACAGTTTGATGTCACAGAAGTTTGATTTACTTGAAGTTATGTTCTGTTGTTTAAGTGTTCCCTTTATTTTTTTGAGCAGTGTATGCTTGAGTCCCCGCTGCTGCATGTCTCACGGCTGTTCAACAGTCTGTTTGGCTGTTTTTTGGGCAATACGTATATGTTTTGCTGCTGTCGAACAGCCGCAGGGTCTCAAACATATTTTTTGAGTATGCCGAAGACACTTGGTTAGCATCGAGTATGATCAGGCAACACCTTATCAGAGTAGGTTTCGCTCATCACTAATATTTATCAGTTACATATGAGATCCCATATTTCTCATCCTGAACATTTTCTACGAGTCCATACTAGTTGCTATGTTGCTGGATCAAATAATCATAGAATTTAAGCAAAGCGACACACCAACATTAGAAAAGGGAAACCCGTTTTCCTATGTACAGTTCCAAATAAATTCATTAGCAGAGATGCTTATTACTTCTTATAGGCTCATATTTAGGATTTATGTTTCCTTGGCAGTCTAACTTCAGTGTGCACATTTTCTTTGAAAGCCACATAAAAATTATTTAAACACTGCAGCGCCTCTTGTAATATTTTAGTATTTCAATAAATTGTAGGGTACTAAAGTATAAAACAACCCAGGAGTTTTGTAAGCCTTTTCCACTGGAGCCATATAATCCACACACAGGTAGCGTTTGTAAAGATCAATCGTCTGGAAAGAAAATCTAGTTTGCTTTACACGTGGTGGATAAGAAAGAAAAGTGAAAACACAACAAGCGTCTGAGGCATTACTAGCGGTCACATACAGTGCAGGGGGCATTACATTAATGAAGTCGAGTCACTTCTGACGGGTTTTATGAAGCATATTTTAATAAGGCCAGAGCAAATTTTATGGTTAATAAGAGAAACACAATAAAGTCTGATGCAACGTTGAAGCTCTGAAGAAGTAGAATTCGTCTTACACGCCGTATGAAAAACATGCTAAAGTGTTTGTAGTCCAAATCCCAACCACAAACTTATTGTACTTATTTTTCTTTTTTAATTCTGGTTTCGTGATTTGGTCTTACAGGTCACTTCTTCACTAAAAATTCCTCGTTTTCTGCTATTGTTCTGTGTTTTATTCTTATGTAAGTCACAGGGTCAGCCAATGTCAGAAACATATAGCCGCTGTTTTCTAATTCCTTTTCCTCTCCCCAATATCTGTAGCTTATACACTGTATTCAATACAAAACCTGATCTGTGACTGATATTATTAGTTTTACAATAACTATAATTTTTTTTAGTTTTTGTGTGCTATGACTATCTGGAGTAAAGGAATAATCATTCAAAGTTTGAAAATTGCAAAATTTTAAACATTTTTATCAAATTCCTGACATTTTTATAAATAAATGCAAACCATATCAACCTAAATTATCCATTACCATAAAGTATACTGCGGATCTTTCCGCAGCAGATTTGATAAATCCGCAGTGTAAAACTGCTGCGGATTTACTGCGGTTTTTCTGCGGATTTCACTGCGGTTTTACAACTGCGGATTTCTATTGGAGAAGTTGTAAAATCGCTGCAGAATCTGCAGAAAGAAGCGACATGCTGCGGAATGTAAACCGCTGCGTTTCCGCACGTTTTTTTTTCCGCAGCATGTGCACAGCGTTTTTGGTTTCCCATAGGTTTACATTAAACTGTAAACTCATGGGAAACTGCTGCGGATCCGCATTGTGTGCACATACCCATAAAGTGACACTGGTCAGATTTAAAAAAAAAAAAAAAAAACGTGGGGCCGCTCATTTACAGTAATGAATATGCGGTCCACCCCTATGAGAGGTGGAGCCGCATATTCATTACTGTAATCGGCGGCCCCACGTGACCGTTCATACAGTAGAAGGTGCGGCCAGGACAGGAAGCAGCGCCAGCCAGCGAGGGAGCCGGATGAGTATTTTAAGAACAGGGGGCGCACAGGTTGGGAACATGGATCTTTATTTTAAACACGAGAAACAAAAAAAAGGATTATTCATATCTTCTCTACAGCAAACGCTGCTGCAGGGAAGATATGAATCGCGGATTTAGCACCAGTGGGGGGGACAGCGCTTACAGTAGCGCTGTCTCCTGCACGGCACACGGACTGCACACGGACAACGTCCGTTTGCGGTACGTCTTTTACACGGACCCATTGACTTTAATGGGTCCGTGTAATCCGTGCGCTCCCGCAAACACTGACATGTCTCCGTGTTTGGCACACGGAGACACGGTCCGCAAAAAATCAATGACCTCTGCACAGATGCATTGATTTCAATGTGTCTACGTGTGTCAGTGGCTCCGGTACGTGAGGAAAACTGTCACCTCACGTACCGAAGCCACTGACGTGTGAAACCGGCCTTACATTGTAAAAGAGACTTTCCCAATAGAGAAAAATGTGAACCTCTGATCAGGCTGGATATCATATAGGAATTAGGGACAGAAGATTGCGACCTGAAACTTGGCACAATTTTACTAATTAATGTTTACTACTAACAAATGGAAAAATCACTTTTACATGACAAAGGTGCCCTTCGCTTTTAATATATGATATTATATATTTGACTAGCTGAAGAGCCCGGCGTTGCCTGGGCATAGTAAATATCTGTGGTTAGTTATAGCACCACACTTCTCTTATTTTCCCATCACGCCTCTCATTTTCCCAATCACATCTTTCATTTTCCCCCTCACATCTCTCATTTTCTCCCTCACACCTCTCATTTTCCCCCTCACACCTCTCATTTTCCCCCTCACTCCTTATTTTCCCCCTCACTCTTTATTTTCCCCCTCACTCCTTATTTTCCCCCTCACTCCTTATTTTCCCCCTCACTCCTTATTTTCCCCCTCACTCCTCTCATTCCCCCCTAACACTTGTCATTTCGACCTCACATCTGTCATTTTCTGATCACTCCACTATTTTCCCTCACTCCTCTCATTTTGCACTCACACCTTTTCATTTTCACCTCACACCTCTCATTTTCACCTCACACCTCTCATTTTCACCTCAGTATATACATGTTTATCATCTCCCTTATATATAGTATACACCTGTATGTCATCTCCTGTATATAGTATATACCTGCTGTCATCTCCCCTGTATATAGCATATACCTGTATGTCATCTCCTCTTATATATAGTATATACCTGTATGTCATCTCCTTCTATATATAGTATATACCTGTATGTCATCTCCTCCTGTATATAGTATATACCTGTGTGTCATCTCCCCTGTATATAGTATATATCTGTGTCATCTCCTCCTGTATATAGTATATACCTGTATGTCATCTTCTATATATAGCATATACCTGTATGTCATCTCCTCCTGTATATAGTATATACCTGTAGGTCATCTGCTCCTGTATACAGTATATACATGTATGTCATCTCCTCCTGTATATATATGTACCTGTATGTCATCTCCTCCTCTATATAGTATATACCTGTGTGTCATCTCTCCTGTATATAGTATATATCTGTGTGTCATCTCCCCTGTATATAGTATATACCTGTGTGTCATCTCCTCCTGTATTAGACCTCGTTCACACGTTATTTGCTCAGTATTTTTACCTCAGTATTTGTAAGCTAAATTGGCAGCCTGATAAATCCCCAGCCAACAGGAAGCCCTCCCCCTGGCAGTATATATTAGCTCACACATACACATAATAGACAGGTCATGTGACTGACAGCTGCCGTATTTCCTATATGGTACATTTGTTGTAGTTTGTCTGCTTATTAATCAGATTTTTATTTTTGAAGGATAATACCAGACTTGTGTGTGTTTTAGGGCGAGTTTCATGTGCCGAGCTGTGTGTGTTAAGTTGCGTGTGGCGACATGAGTGTAGCAACTTTTTGTGTGTCGAGTTGCATGTGACAGGTTAGTGTAGCAAGTTGTGTTCACCAAGTTTTGCGCATGGCGAGTTTTGCGCGTGGCGAGTTTTATGTGTGGTGCCCTTTGAGTATGTTCAAGTTTTGTGTGAGGCAACTTTTGCATGTGTTGCAACTTTTGTGCATGTGGCAATTTTTCCGCGTGTGCAAGTTTTGCGTGTGGTGAGTTTTCCATGAGATGAGTTTTGCACTTGTGGCGAGTTTTGCAAGAGCCTAGTTTTTGCATGTGGCGAGTTCTGCGCGTGGCGAGTTTTGAGCGGCGACTTTTGTGTTTCGACTTTTATGTGGCGAGGTTGGTGTATTTGTGGTGAAATGTGTGCTGAGGGTAATATGTGTTCAAGCACGTGGTAGTGTGTGGCGCATTTTGTGTGTGTGTTCATATCCCCGTGTGTGGTGAGTATCCCATGTCGGGGCCCCACCTTAGCAACTGTACGGTATATACTCTTTGGCGCCATCGCTCTCATTCTTTAAGTCCCCCTTGTTCACATTTGGCAGCTGTCAATTTGCCTCCTACACTTTTCCTTTCATTTTTTCCCATTATGTAGATAGGGGTAAAATTGTTTGAATTGGAAAGCGCGGGGTTAAAATTTCACCTCACAACATAGCCTATGACGCTCTCGGGGTCCAGACGTGTGACTGTGCAAAATTTTGTGGCTGTAGCTGCGACTCCTCCAACACTTTTCCTTTCACTTTTTTCCCCATTATGTATTTAGGGGCAAAATTGTTTGGTGAATTGGAACGCGCGGGGTTACAATTTTGCCTCACAACATAGCCTATGACGCTCTCGGGGTCCAGACGTGTGACTGTGCAAAATTTTGTGGCTGTAGCTGCGACGGTGCAGATGCCAATCCCGGACATACACACACACATACACACACACACACACACACACACATTCAGCTTTATATATTAGACTAGCTGAAGAGCCCGTCGTTGCCTGGGCATAGTAAATATCTGTGGTTAGTTATAGCACCTCACTTCTCTTATTTACCCATCACGCTTCTCATTTTCCCAATCACATCTTTCATTTTCCCCCTCACATCTCTCATTTTCTCCCTCACATCTCTCATTTTCTCCCTCACATCTCTCATTTTCTCCCTCACTCCTCTCATTCCCCCCTAACACTTGTCATTTCGACCTCACATCTGTCATTTTCCGATCACTCCACTATTTTCCCTCACTCCTCTCATTTTGCACTCACACCTTTTCATTTTCACCTCACACCTCTCATTTTCACCTCAGTATATACATGTTTGTCATCTCCCTTATATATAGTATACACCTGTATGTCATCTCCTGTATATAGTATATACCTGTATGTCATCTCCCCTGTATATAGTATATACCTGCTGTGTCATCTCCCCTGTATATAGTATATACCTGTAGGTCATCTCCTCCTATATATAGTATATACATGTATGTCATCTCCTTCTATATATAGTATATATCTGTATGTCATCTCCTTCTATATATAGTATATACCTGTATGTCATCTCCTTCTATATAGTATATACCTGTATGTCATCTCCTCCTATATTTAGTATATACCTGTATGTCATCTCCTTCTATATATAGTATATACCTGTGTGTCATCTCCCCTGTATATAGTATATATCTGTGTGTAATCTCCTCCTGTATATAGTATATACCTGTAGGTCATCTGCTCCTGTATATAGTATATACCTGTGTGTCATCTCCTCCTGTATATAGTATATACCTGTATGTCATCTCCTATATATAGTATGTACCTGTATGTCATCTCCTCCTCTATATAGTATATACCTGTGTGTCATCTCCCCTGTATATAGTATATACCTGTGTGTCATCTTCTCCTGTATTAGACCTCGTTCACACGTTATTTGCTCAGTATTTTTACCTCATTATTTGTAAGCTAAATTGGCAGCCTGATAAATCCCCAGCCAACAGGAAGCCCTCCCTCTGGCAGTATATATTAGCTCACACATACACATAATAGACAGGTCATGTGACTGACAGCTGCCGTATTTCCTATATGGTACATTTGTTGCTCTTGTAGTTTGTCTGCTTATTAATCAGATTTTTAGTTTTGAAGGATAATACTAGACTTGTGTGTGTTTTAGGGCGAGTTTCGTTTGTCAAGTTGTGTGTGTTGAGTTGCGTGTGGCGACATGCATGTAGCGACTTTTGTGAGATGAGTTTTGTGTGGCAACATGCGTCTAGCAACTTTTTGTGTGTCGAGTTGCATGTGGCAGGTTAGTGTAGCAAGTTTTGTGCAGCAAGTTTTGCGCATGGCGAGTTTTGCGCATGGCGCGTTTTGCACGTGGCGAGTTCTATGTGTGGTGCCTTTTGAGTATGTGCAAGTTTTGTGTGAGGCAACTTTTGCATGTGTTGCAACTTTTGTGCGTGTGGCAATTTGTGCGCGTGTGCAAGTTATGCGTGTGGCGAGTTTTCCATCAGGTGAGTTTTGCACTTGTGGCGAGTTTTGCGTCAGCCTAGTTTTTGCATGTGGCGAGTTTTGCGCGTGGCGAGTTTTGAGCGGCGACTTTTGCGTTTCGACTTTTATGTGGCGAGGTTGGTGTATGTGTGGTGAAATGTGTGCTGAGGGTAATATGTGTTCAAGCACGTGGTAGTGTGTGGCGCATTTTGTGTGTGTGTTCATATCCCCGTGTGTGGTGAGTATCCCATGTCGGGGCCCCACCTTAGCAACTGTACGGTATATACTCTTTGGCTCCATCGCTCTCTTGTTCATGGCCCCCTTGGTCACATCTGGCAGCTGTCAATTTGCCTCCAACACTTTTCCTTTCACTTTTCCCCATTATGTAGATAGGGGAAAAATAGTTTGGTGAATTGGAAAGCGCGGAGTTAACCCCTTCCCGACCTGTGACACAGCGTATGCGTCATGAAAGTCGGTGCCAATCCGACCTGTGACGCATATGCTGTGTCACAGAATGATTGCGTCCCTGCAGATCCGGTGAAAGGGTTAACTCCCATTTCACCCGATCTGCAGGGACAGGGGGAGTGGTAGTTTAGCTCAGGGGGGGTGCCTTCACCCCCCGTGGCTACGATCGCTCTGATTGGCTGTTGAAAGTGAAACTGCCAATCAGAGCGATTTGTAATATTTCACCTATTATAACTGGTGAAATATTACAATCCAGCCATGGCCGATGCTGCAATATCATCGGCCATGGCTGGAAACATTGATGTGCCCCCACCCCACCCCACCGATCGCCCCCCCCAGCCCTCCGATCTGTCCTTTACGCTGCTCCGCTCCCCTCCGTCCTCCTGTCCGCTCCCCCCCGTGCTCTTGTCCGCTCACCCCCGTGCTCCAATCATCCCCCCCGTGCTCCAACCACCCCCCCTGCACTCCGATCCACCCCCCCTGCACTCAGATCCACCCCCCCTGCAGTCCGATCCACCCCCCCTGCAGTCCGATCCACCCCCCGATGCTCCAATGCACCCCCCCGTGCTCCGATCCACCCCCGTGCTCCGATTTACCCCTCCATGCTCCGATCCACCCCCCTGTGCTCCCCCCCCATCATACTTACCGAGCCTCCGGTGGTCCGTGGTCTCTTTCCTGGGCGCCGCCATCTTCCAAAATGGCGGGCGCATACGCAGTGCGCCCGCCGAATCTGCCGGCCGGCAGATTCGTTTCAAGTGCATTTTGATCACTGCGATAAAACCTATCGCAGTGATCAAAATAAAAAAAATACTGAATGACCCCCCACCTTTGTCACCCCCGAAGGTAGGGACAATAATAAAATAAAGATTTTTTTTTTCTTCCACTAAGGTTGGGGTAAGAATTAGGGTTAGGGGTAGGGGTAGGGGTAGGGTTAGGGGTAGGGTTAGGGTTAGGGCTAGGGTTGGGTAGGGTTAGGGTTTCGGTATGTGCACACGTATTCTGGTCCTCTGCGGATTTTTCCGCTGCGGATTTGATAAATCCGCAGTGCTAAACCACTGCGGATTTATGGCAGATTTACCGCGGTTTTTCTGCGCATTTCACTGCGGTTTTACAACTGCGATTTTCTATTGTAGCAGTTGTAAAACCGCTGCGGAATCCGCAGAAAGAAGTGACATGCTGCGGAATGTAAACCGCTGCGTTTCCGTGCAGTTTTTCTGTAGCATGTGTACAGCGATTTTTGTTTACCATAGGTTTACATTGAACTGTAAACTCATGGGAAGCTGCTGCGGATCCGCAGCGTTTTCCGCAGCGTGTGCACATACCTTTAGAATTAGGCTATGTGTACACGGTGCGGATTTGGCTGCGGATCCGCAGCAGTGTTCCATCAGGTTTACAGTACCAAGTATACCTATGGAAAACCAAATCCGCTGTACACATGGTGCGGAAAATACCACGCGGAAACGCTGCGTTGTATTTTCCGCAGCATGTCAATTCTTTGTGCGGATTCCGCGACGTTTTACACCTGTTCCTCAATAGGAATCCGCAGGTGAAATCCGCACAAAAAACACTGGAAATCCACAGTAAATCCGCAGGTAAAACGCAGTGCCTTTTACCCGCGGATTTTTCAAAAACGATGCTGAAAAATCTCACACGAATCCGCAATGTGGGCACATAGCCTTAGGGTTGGGTTGGAATTAGGGTTGTGGTTAGGGTTAGGGGTGTGTTGGGGTTAGGGTTGTGGTTAGGGGTGTGTTGCGGTTAGGGTTGTGATTAGGGTTATGACTACAGTTGGGATTAGGGTTAGGGGTTTGTTGGGGTTAGTGTTGGAGGTAGAATTGAGGGGTTTCCACTGTTTAGGCACATCAGGGGCCTCCAAACGCAACATGGCGCCACCATTGATTCCAGCCAATCTTGTATTCAAAAAGTCAAATGGTGCTCCCTCACTTCCGAGCCCCGACGTGTGCCCAAACAGTGGTTTACCCCCACATATGGGGTACCAGCATACTCAGGACAAACTGCGCAACAATTACTGGGGTCCAATTTCTCCTGTTACCCTTGTGAAAATAAAAAAATGCTTGCTAAAACATCATTTTTGAGGAAAGAAAAATGATTTTTTATTTTCACGGCTCTGCGTTGTAAATGTCTGTGAAGCACTTGGGGGTTCAAAGTGCTCACCACATATCTAGATAAGTTCCTTGGGGGGTCTAGTTTCTAAAATGGGTCACTTGTGGGGGGTTTCTACTGTTTAGCCACATCAGGGGCTCTGCAAACGCAACGTGACGCCCGCAGAGCATTCCATCAAAGTCTGCATTTCAAAACGTCACTACTTCACTTCCGAGCCCCAACGTGTGCCCAAACAGTGGTTTACCCCCACATATGGGGTATCACCGTACTCAGGAGAAACTGGACAACAAATATTGGGGTCAAATTTCTCCTGTTACCCTTGGGAAAATTAAACAATTCTGGGCTAAATAATTATTTTTGAGGAAAGAAAACATATTTATTATTTTCACGGCTCTGCGTTATAAACTTCTGTGAAGCACTTGGGGGTTCAAAGTGCTCACCACACATCTAGATAAGTTCCTTTCGGGGTCTAGTTTCCAAAATGGGGTCACTTGTGGGGGGTTTCTACTGTTTAGCCACATCAAGGGCTCTGCAAACGCAACGTGACGCCCGTAGAGCATTCCATTAAAGTCTGCATTTCAAAACGTCACTACTTCACTTCCGAGCCCCGGCATGTGCCCAAACAGTAGTTTACCCCCACATATAGGGTATCACTGTACTCAGGAGAAACTGGACAACAACTTTTGGGGTCAAATTTCTCCTGTTACCCTTGGGAAAATAAAAAATTGCAGGCTAAAAGATCATTTTTGAGAAAATAATTTTTTATTTTATTTTCATGGCTCTGCGTTATAAACTTCTGTGAAGCACTTGGGGGTTCAAAGTCCTCACCACACATCTAGATTAGTTCCTTTGGGGGTCTAGTTTCCAAAATGGGGTCATTTCTGGGGGATCTCCAATGTTTAGGCACACAAGAGCTCTCCAAACGTGACATGGTGTCCGCTAATGATTGGAGCTAATTTTCCATTTAAAAAGCCAAATGGCGTGCCTTCCCTTCCGAGCCCTGCCGTGCGCCCAAACAGTGGTTTACCCCCACATATGGGGTATCAGCGTACTCAGGAGAAACTGGACAATAACATTTGGGGTCCAATTTCTCCTAATACCCTTGGCAAAATAGGAAATTCCAGGCTAAAAAATCATTTTTGAGGAAAAAAGTTATTTTTTATTTTCTTGGCTCTACGTTATAAACTTCTGTGAAGCAGCTGGGGGTTTAAAGTGCTCAATATGCATCTAGATAAGTTCCTTGGGGGGTCTAGTGTCCAAAATGGGGTCACTTGTGGGGGAGCTCCAATGTTTAGGCACACAGGGGCTCTCCAAATGCGACATGGTGTCCGCTAACAATTGGAGCTAATTTTCCATTCAAAAAGTCAAATGGCGCGCCTTCCCTTCCGAGCCCTGCCGTGTGCCCAAACAGTGGTTTACCCCCACATATAAAGTATCGGCGTACTCGGGAGAAATTGCCCAACAAATTTTAGGATCCATTTTATCCTATTGCACATGTGAAAATGAAAAAATTGAGGTGAAAAGAAATTTTTTGTGAAAAAAAAGTACTTTTTCATTTTTACAGATCAATTTGTGAAGCACCTGAGGGTTCAAAGTGCTCACTATGCATCTAGATAAGTTCCTTGGGGTGTCTAGTTTCCAAAATGGGGTCACTTGTGGGGGAGCTCCAATTTTTAGGCACACGGGGGCTCTCCAAACGTGACATGGTGTCCGCTAAAGAGTGGAGCCAATTTTTCATTCAAAAAGTCAAATGGCGCTCCTTCCCTTCCAAGCCCTGCCGTGCGCCCAAACAGTGGTTTACCCCTACATATGAGGTATCAGCGTACTCAGGACAAATTGGTCAACAACTTTCGTGGTTCAGTTTCTCCTTTTACCATTGTGAAATCAAAAAAATTGTTGCTAAAAATAATTTTTGTGACTAAAAAGTTAAATGTTCATTTTTTCCTTCCATGTTGCTTCTGCTGCTGTGAAGCACCTGAAGGGTTAATAAACTTCTTGAATGTGGTTTTGTGCACCTTGAGGGGTGCAGTTTTTAGAATGGTGTCACTTTTGGGTATTTTCAGCCATATAGACCCCGTAAACTGACTTCAAATGTGAGGTGGTCCCTAAAAAAATGGTTTTGTAAATTTCGTTGTAAAAATGAGAAATTGCTGGTCAAATTTTAACCCTTATAACTTCCTAGCAAAAAAAAATTTTGTTTCCAAAATTGTGCTGATGTAAAGTAGACATGTGGGAAATGTTATTTATTAACTATTTTGTGTCACATAACTCTCTGGTTTAACAGAATAAAAATTCAAAATGTGAAAATTGCGAAATTTTCAAAATTTTCGCCAAATTTCCGTTTTTATCACAAATAAACGCATAATTTATTGACCTAAATTTACCACTAACCTGAAGCCCAATATGTCACGAAAAAACAATCTCAGAACCGCTAGGATCCGTTGAAGCGTTCCTGAGTTATTACCTCATAAAGGGACACTGGTCAGAATTGCAAAAAACGGCAAGGTCTTTAAGGTCAAAATAGGCTGTGTCATGAAGGGGTTAAAATTTCACCTCACAACATAGCCTATGACGCTCTCAGGGTCCAGACGTGTGACTGTGCAAAATTTTGTTGCTGTAGCTGCGACGCTTCCAACACTTTTCCTTTCACTTTTTTCCCCATTATGTAGATAGGGGCAAAATTGTTTGCTGAATTGGAACGCGCGGGGTTAAAATTTCGCCTCACAATATAGCCTATGACGCTCTCGGGGTCCAGACGTGTGACTGTGCAAAATTTTGTGGCTGTAGCTGCGACGGTGCAGATGCCAATCCCGGACATACACACACACATACACACACACATACACACACATACACACACACACACATTCAGCTTTATATAGTAGATTTCCACTATGATGTCCTTTGTTTTTACATTCGGCACAATTTGTTTCTGTTAAAATGAAAGGTACCATAGCAGATACCCAAAATGGTCAGTTCTGATGCGATTTACATAGTTCATTTAATTGAACCATCCTATGCATGGATTTCTTCGCTCTGTTCCTAGAAGGCTATGTTCACACGTTGCTTTTTTGATGCATTTTTTTTGTCATGCTACATTTGTCTTTTGTGCATGCTGATAAGGTTTAGTGAATAAAAACAAAATCTGATTCTACTTCAGGTTTTGCAACAAAAACTGATACCTGCGTTTTTGCAGCGGTTTTGTTGTGCACCATCCATTGCTTTCAATGGGTGAAAAGCGCTAAAAGAAGTGATATGCTGCATTTTGCAAAAAACAAGGTATTGCACGAAATACCGAGGACAAATAAAACAATGTGTGTGCAGTTGATTTTTGGAATCTCATAGACTTTGCTGGTACTGTAAAATGCAGTTGAAAATTAAAAACAAAACAAAAAAAAAACAGAAAAAAAAAAAAATGCAACGTGTGAACATAGCCTAAGAGGCAGAATTGCCTAACACCAATGTGAACAGAGTTCTCCATGCAGAAAATAGATACAGTTTGGAAAGGGGAACATTGTCTATTTGAAAGAAATACCTTTGTGGAAAAATGTCTGCTGGTCCTGCTCCCTGTATAGTCAGCTGAAGACTGGAGCATAGATACTTACCGTATATGTTTTAGGTTTGGGTTTATTTGGTTGGCAATTTTATCAAGTGTTATCACATTATCATCACTGTCCCCATGGAGGCTCACAATCTAAATCCCCTTTCAAATGCGGTATGTCTTTGGAGTGAGAGTAAATGCAAAAGGAGAACATAAAAACTCCTTGCAGATTACTTACCACTGAGCCACCATTAATAGCACCAAAATATGTCCCCAAATACCATGACTAGATATGGCGCTTCATAAATTCTATGCACACTGGAGGACTTACAGCATTGTAGTCCAAAAAGAAGCGAACCATCAATGTAAAAACAAATACTGTAGCTTTATTGAGAATAAAAAGAAAAATAATAAGGATCTAAGTAATACAAACAGGAGAGTCCAGTAGGAGGGGCCCTAAGTACGGCATAAAACGACTCAGTAAAATGTAATGCAGCTCCACATTAGTCAGTAAAATAATAAATATTTGTAACACTAAGAATATTATATAATGTAATATATTACATCAAGAGCTGAAAACCACAGACAAAGGTGCTGTATATGTAATAACTAAAAAAATCTAATCTCAAAGTAAAAGTGATCCATCCAGACAATACATATACCAAAAACCACAATAAGGGTGGATATGTGAACTATGGAATCAAAATAAATCAGCAACCGATGCCTGTACCTGGTAGAAGAGTCAACGCCGATCGAGGAACCCTCCTCACCCCAACGCACGTTTCGCCCTAGCTTCTTCCGGGGGCGTCCATGCTGGCTTACCTATATTACAGATGATGGTGGTGGGAGATTACCACAACATACCTACCAGCCACGGACAGTCAATAAGGCATTTTGACGAAATAAAGAATTGGTTTCATTACTTTTTCCAGACAAGCTCAATCTTCCTTAATATTTGGTGTGAGAAGCTGATGACTACAAAGGAGTAAAAATAAACAAAAAATGGCACTTCTTCCCAAGAATATAGAGCTATGAAGAATAATACACTAAATACAAACAAAATAATATTGAACGACCAGCAATACAAGATAAACTGATCACAGTGATTTTACAACATACTTGTACATATATCCAGAATATTTGACTGTAGTTCACATTAGATGAAGACAGGGGCATGGGTTACCGCCTCCTGTTGGACAGGTTTCCTTTCCTAGTTCTGCATTCTGATGGCACCATAAAATTCTCCTTATCGAACTGACTGTAAGGTATTCACTACTACAGCTAAGTTCCTGCTAGGTCAAGTTGACATTTTCTAGAAACTTAAAAGTTGGCAAATGCTTGTAAGCTATTTGGCTTTTTGAAGGTAAAAGTATAAAAAGTAGCTGTTTTGGAATTTGCCCTGTATTTCTTGCACTCGTCATTTATATCTTTGCTCCATTTTCACTTGTGTATTAGTGTATTTCCAATTACAGTTTAACCCCTTAGTGACCGAGCCAAATTTTTGAAATCTGACCAGTGTCAGTTTATGTGGTAATAACTCTGCAACGCTTCAACAAATCCCAGTGATTTTGAGATTGTTTTTTCGTGACACATTATACTTTATGATAATGGTAAATTTAGTTCAACATTTTTTGTGTTTATTTATAAAAAATATTAAAAATTTGAGAAAAATGTTACAAAATTAGCAATTTTCTAAATTTGAATGATTATCCCTTTAATCCAGATAGTCATACAACAGCAAACCATTAATAAATAACATTTCCCACATGTCTGCTTTACATCAGCACCATTTGTAAAATGTTATTTTATTTTGTTAGCATTTTAGGAGGTTTAAAAATGTAGCAGCAATTTTTCATTTTTTCAAAGAAATTTACCACATTTATTTTTTTAGGGACTTATCCATGTTTGAAGTGATTTTAGGGGTCCCATATATTGGGAAACCCCCAAACGTGATACCATTTTAGAAACAGCACCCCTAAACATATTGAAAACTGCTGTCAGGTAGTTTATTAACCCTTCAGGTGCTTTACAGGAATTAATGCAAAGTGGTATGACAGAAATGAAAATGTGTATTTTTACCACCTAAATGTTGCTAACTTCTAAACAGATTACTACATCCATCAGACTCTAAGGCCGCTATTTGGTCATGAATTGCCATGGCAAACATCAGGACAACAAAATCATGATCTGAGGGCACCAATTGTGACAACGAAGAAGCCCCCACACTCTGTTAACCATTTATAATGATGTAGTCACTATTGACAGCAGCATCTAAGGGGTTAAACAGATTTAGAAGGTGCAAATACTGATCGTGGCTGATACAGCAAGTTGTCAGCTATAGTGTACAACCAACAGATGCTGGATTGTCATCTGTATGGGGAGGCTATTCTCTTATATCTCAGGTCAGTTAAAAGACGTATTGGCGGTCATTAAGGGGTTAATTTATTCCTTCGGTGGCCAGGATTCTTTAATATGAAATGTATCGCAGTCCCTGAGAGACATTTAAAACCGCTTATTCAGACTGTTTGGCTGGCTTAGATGACTTTATTGCTGTTATTATGAAAACATTAAGAAGTCTTTTCATATTTAGCATTTAGATTGATATGTTTTATAGTGTTGCTTCATAAGGAAGCTGCTATTAAATATTTATGAGACAAGAATTATAACTTTCCCATTAAAAGGGGCGTTGTATCTTAAGTACCGAATCAGCCACATGTATCAGCCATACATACCCCATACATTACCAGCCATACATGCCCCATACATTACCAGCCATACATGCCCCATGTTACCATTATTACCTGCCCCATACATTACCAGCCATACATGCCCCATACATTACCAGCCATACATGCCCCATGTTACCATTATTACCTGCCCCATACATTACCAGCCATACATACCCCATACATTACCAGCCATACATGCCCCATGTTACCATTCGTACATGCCCCATACATTTCCAGCCATACATGCCCCATTTTACCATTTGTACATGCCCCACACATTTCCAGCCATACATGCGTCATATATTACCAGCCATACATGTGCCATACATTACCAGCCATACATGCCCCATACATTACCAGCCATACATACCCCATACATTAGCAGCCATACATGCCCCATGTTACCATTCGTACATGCCCCACACATTTCCAGCCATACATGCGTCATACATTACCAGCCATTCATGCCCTCATACATTACCAGCCATACATGCCCCATACATTACCAGCCATGCATGCTTCATACATTACCAGCCATACATGCCCCATACATTACCAGCCATGCATGCTTCATACATTACCAGCCATACATGCCCCATACATTACCAGCCATACATGCTTCATACATTACCAGCCATACATGCTTCATACATTACCAGCCATACATGCCCCATACATTACCAGCCATGCATGCTTCATACATTACCAGTCATACATGACCCATACATTACCAGCCATACATGCCCGATACATTACCATCCATACATGAGCCATACATTACCAGTCATACATGAGCCATACATTACCAGTCATACATGCCCGATACATTACCAGCCATACATGAGCCATACATTACCATCCATACATGAGCCATACATTACCAGTCATACATGCCCCATACATTACCAGCCATGCATGCTTCATACATTACCAGTCATACATGCCCGATACATTACCAGCCATACATGAGCCATACATTACCAGCCGTACATGAGCCATACATTACCAGTCATATATGAGCCATACATTACCAGCCGTACATGCCCCATACATTACCAGCCATACATTACCAGTCGTACATGAGCCATACATTACCAGCCGTACATGCCCCATACATTACCAGCCATACATGAGCCATACATTACCAGTCATACATGAGCCATACATTACCAGCCGTACATGCCCCATACATTACCAGCCATACATGAGCCATACATTACCAGTCATACATGAGCCATACATTACCAGCCGTACATGCCCCATACATTACCAGCCATACATGAGCCATACATTACCAGTCGTACATGAGCCATACATTACCAGCCATACATGCGCCATACATTACCAGTAGTGATGAGCGAGTGTGCTCGTTACTTGAGATTTCCGAGCTTGCTTGGGTGTTCTATGAGTATCTTGGGCGTGCTCGTAGATTATATTTGTGTCCCCACATGTATTCAGGCTGCCTAGCAGCTGCAAATCTTGCAGCTGCGACGTACATAACATAATATATGAGCACGCCCAAGATACTCGGAGAACACCCGAGCGTGCTCGGAAAACTAGAATAACGAGCACACTCACTCATCACTAATTACCAGCCATACATGCCCCATTTGTTACCAGGCCTCCGTACATACCCCTTACATTACCAGCTGTACATGCCCCATACATTACCAGCCATACATGCCCCATACATTACCAGCCATACATGCCCCATATGTTACCAACCGTACATGCCCCATGCATTACCAGCCATACATGCACCATACATTACCAGCCATACATACCCCATACATTACCAGCCATACATACCCCATACATTACCAGCCATACATGCCCTCATACTTTACCAGCAATACATGCCCCATATGTTACTAGCCGTACATGCCCCATACATTACCAGCCATATATACCCCATGCATTACCAGCCATACATGTCACATACATTACCAGCCATACATGCCCCATACATTACCAGCCATACATGTAACATACATTACCAGCCATACATGTCACATACATTACCAGCTATACATGTCACATACATTACCAGCTATACATGTCACATACATTACCAGCTATACATGCCCCATACATTACCAGCTGTACATGTCACATACATTACCAGCCATACATGTCACATACATTACCAGCCATACATGTCACATACATTACCAGCTATACATGCCACATACATTACCAGCTATACATGCCCCATACATTACCAGCCATACATGTCACATACATTACCAGCCATACATGCCCCATACATTACCAGCCATACATGTCACATACATTACCAGCCATACATGTCACATACATTACCAGCCATACATGTCACATACATTACCAGCCATACATGTCACATACATTATCAGCCGTTCATTCCAGAAGTCAAACTCTCACCAATCATAAAGGCAACTCTATAAGAAAAGAAAACTTTAGTAGTTCTCTCTCCCCTCTCACAGGAGAAAGTCCCAGCACAATCTCAAGCACCAAACCGCAGCCAATCATCTGCATATAACCAAATCATTTTTCTTTACATCTTTGAAGTCCTAGAATCTCCCTCAGTGAAAATGCAAATCCATTATCGCTACTTAACATGAATCACTATGAAAGCTTCAAGATCAGCACCCAGCAGTGTTAAAAGCTATAAGCTTTACATTTCTGGCTGTGAAATTTATCTTGCAATTATCTAATATATTCTTGTGATGCTGATAATAAAAGGTCACTTCTGACTTTCCAAAACACCTTATTTACATGTGACAAGTAGGAGTGCACCATGAGAAATCGTCGCCAGCAGTAGCCATGGATGGCGCCCACGCTGCAAAACCGTAGATGACAAGAAAAGCTTTTATTAAGTAGATCCTGTGAGGTTAATTAGCTCTTTCTTTGCATTTTTGCCTTTGGCTTAGATCAGATAATTTATCATGGCAGCAGAAAGCTGTCAGGGTCACACAATAAATACTCATTAATGATTAATAAAATATTAAGTGCAGCTTTATCTTCACAAAATAGGCCACCTAGCATTTATTGGGATGGAAATATCTCTACACAGCCAATGAGGCAAATGTATGACAAGGCTTCCCTTAAGCCTTACTGATTTCTGTGGAGAGAAAGAGCCAACAAAGGCGGCATTCTGCTCAGTGCACAAAGTGTCAGCGTATTCCGTGTATCATGGTTGCTTTACAGGGTAATAATGTTAGGGCTCCTTCACACATCATTTATTTTTCTCATACGCAAAAACGTTCTGCGTTTCATCAATCATTTTGATCAGAGTGTCATCAGTCTGGCCAGTTTTTATCATCAGAGTTTGATCAGAGTTTTATTAGTTTTTCTCAGTTGAAAAAAGACCTCAAACCTCTCCTATCAAACTGGCTGTGAAAAACAGACACCAGGATGGCATCCGAGTGCTGTCTGATTTTTTTTTTTTTTTTTTTTTCACAGATCCACAGACTTGCATTGGCGAGTTTGATCGGACACTTATCGGATCAATATTGGACAAGTTTCCTCGCTTTTGTTGCAGACAACTCAGTCCAGAAAAAAAATCAAATATGTAAAAAAGATTATCATAGGGACCAGTGCTATCTGTGAAAAACACAGGGCGCACTTGTATTAGAAAAAGTCCCTTGTGAAGGAGGCCTTAGGCCTCTTTCACACTTCCGTCTTTTTCCTCCCGTCGAAATCCGTCGATTTTTGAAAAAACAGGATCCTGCAAATTTTTCTGCAGGATCCTGTTTTTTCCCATAGACTTGTATTAGCGACGGATTGTGACGGATGTCCATCCGTTTCATCCATCGTGCACTGGATCCGTCGGAAAATAGCAGTCCGTCGTGCGGAGAAAACGTTCAGAGGAACGTTTCTTCTGCACGTCGGAAAATCGCTCAGCGACGGGTTCTGCACTGCCTGCCTGCGTTGGCTATAATGGAAGCCTATGGAAGCAGGATTCGTCGCTGACCGTCAAACACAGGAATCCAGCAACGTATCCCGTTTTTTCATTCTGAGCATGTCCGGAAGAATTTTTTTATACCTGAAAATGCAGGCAGGAACTCCTCCGACGCATCCGTCATAACACTGGATGCGTTGCACACGTTTTACACTATTTTCACAACATCAGTCGACACATCGCTTCACTGCATTATGACGCACCCCGATCGACTGAAGTGTGAAAGAAGCCTTAGGGGGAGGTGATTATCGTTGTTACATCGCAGTTACTTGCCATCTTGTATTGTCATGACATGCCGAATCTCTAGATTTAGAGTTCAGTGGAAATGATGGTGAGATTATAAACAGCAAAGAGCATGTTCAACCTGTAAGTGGGAACACTGTCCTATATGCTAAGAGTAGTCACCCAGCTCATACAATAAAATATTACCAATATTAGAGGAAGATGAAATGTTATCAAGTATATTGAGTGAGGGAATTAATGTGGTAGCTAGTAGAGCTCCTACAATTGGTAATTTCTCCGGGTTTTTTTTTACATCGAAGTCCAAATCAAAAACTTGGTTGGAGCGCAAGGGGTTTTATAAATGCGGCACCTCTGCTTGTAGCACTTACGCATTGAACCAATCAGGTAAAACATTTACAAATTCGGATAATTCCAAAAGCTACTATATAAAAGAATTTATAAATTGTCATTCTAAAAATGTAGTGTACAAAATCAATTGTTTAGACTGTAGAGTCTCGTATGTGGGGGGCACTACAAGGAAATTAAAAACTAGAATATCCGAACATATAAGAGATATTGGTAATTTCAATGTAGGAACATCTCTATGGTCGCAAAACATGGCGGTAACATTTCAGCAATGTCTATTCAGGGTATAGAACAAGTTAAATGCTCCAATCGTGGGGGGGATATAAAAAGACGCCTCCTAACGAGAGAGGCGTTTTGAATCTATAATTTGCAAACTAGATCCCCCTTTGGTCTGAATAAGAAAAACGAAATTATGTATCATTATTGTTAAATGTTTTTTTTTGTTTTTTTTAAAATTTGTATTGTGTAATTGATTTTTTTAATGTACCGTATGTAAAATACTATTCACTTTTCTATGGTGCTATGAGCTGTTAGGACCTGTGTAAAAATCATGTGATCAGCGATCTCGCAGTGATAGGTTACCTAGTACCTTATAAGGGTCATTGGTGCCGACATGTAGTAAGTCATGATTAAGATCTTTTAGATCGAAACGCGTCGTCTTGTCCACCTGTCCGCATCTACTGCGTGCAAGGATCTGCCCTATTTTATATGGATTAATAAAGACTTTCTCAAATTTTAAGGAGCTGGAACATACGCTTTTTTCTCTTCATCATCTTGTATTGTGCATGACAGAGTGACTCCACCCAGAACTTGCCCAACATTCCTCATGAATTAAAAAAAAAAATGCTCCGAATTTGCAATCAAAGTTCATCATATGTGGCTCTTTTGCTACTATATCTGTCTAATTTGCACCAAAGTGTCACACAATGTTTAATAAATTTGGTGCACGATTGGATATAACACTTCTGTGTGGAGCAATTTCTTCACTTTTATGTGTAATAATTTTTATTGAGAAGTTTTTGATTACAAAAAATTAGAACAATAACAAAGAGAAGAAGAAATGACACAAATAGAGATAGGTAATCAGGAGAATCTCTAAAAAGAATCCAAAGTTGCCAAATCCAAACAAATTTTCTATTGTCTCCTTATGCTTTGACTAATAAATCCTCTATATGGTATATGTGTGCAAACTCTTGGTGCCACTCTCTCAAGGATGTCACTTCTGTTGTTCACCAATGTCTAGGTATCACTGCATGAGCCACCATTAGGCAAAATCTTAAATGATTACGTTTATTTTTCCACTTTTTAGCTTAAACAGCCACTTACTAATCAAAAGTTCCGGGAGTGCTAAAATATAGGAAAACGTTGCATTTCTATCGGGATTCATCAGTATACATTTGCAAATGTATCCAACATAGATTTCTTGGCTTTGTTATAAAAAGAACCCATTACACTAGTATGAGCAGAGACAAATCAATGCACATGCTCTGACCTTATTAGTGGTTCTCAGTGTCACAAGAGGGTCACGTCCTCCTGAGAGATCTGGGGTTAGAAAATCACTACATATTGTGATTTGCAGATCATCCAATTAGCCTGTGTGTTTGTGTTTCATATTAAATGAATTTTTGTTTCCTTTGGTGCTGAAGAGTTTAACTAGCCTTTCTGTGCTTGTTAGAAACTTGCAGCTGCATCTCGCATCTGTTCCTGACCTGGTCATTTCCTCTCCCTATAAAATCTGGTTAGACCTTCTCTTCCTTGCCCGTGAAATCTTTGCTTCCTAGGCTACGTCCCCACAGTCAGTTTCAGGCAGCGCTTTGGATGCAGCACCTGTCCGCTCTGTCCAAAACACTGCCTGCTTTTGAGCTCAGGTGATTCCGCATGTGTTCATTGAACTGTGCGGAATCACCCATCCCAATACATTGGACAAGTGATATTTAACTTGTGGAGACTGAGCGCCTCCGCAAGATAAATAGACATGCTGCGGTCTGAAAAGACGCGCCGCATGTCCGTCTCTGCAGGGATGCCAGAGGCATCCCTGCACTCGTAGTGGAGATGGGATTTCTTGAAATCCCATCCACTATGCTGTAACATCTGGCTTCTGTAGATGTTTGCAGTGTCCAACCCGCAGCGTTTCCTGACCGTGGGAACATTCCCCTAGCTCCTTGCTACTGAAGGTTGTTGCATGCTGTTTTAGGGTGTATGCTTTCCTCATTGTCTTATTCCCATTTGGTTGGTACATTCCTATCCTTCCCTATATACCTCTCTACCTTTGATGAGTGTTTTGTATGTTTGTTGCTTTCTGGTATCTTTGTCTGTCTTGCGTGTTGATTCACTAGTATTTCTGTGCCTTGCCTCCTGGGGGAGGGGGAGTGGACAGCTTAGGGAATAGCAGGAGAACTGTAAGGCTGGTGGCCCAAACCTCCTCACCTTTTGAGTTACCTTTGGGAGCAGGGATAATTAGGTCACCAGTCCTAGGGACGGTTCAGGGCCTCTTTCCCTAATCATGTACAGTCACACACAAGGGTTCCTTACAGGCAGATGGAAGGAGGAGAAAAGTTGGTTATAAAATTACATTATACCAACAAATATATGAATAGGCATGTAATACGGAAGATGTTTCTTATGACAAGTTTTAGAATTGAAGTGTTGTATGAAAGAAAGCTAATTTGTTAACATTAGAAAAACACTGTACATGTACAGTGATTTAATGCAAGTTCCATTTAATTACTTTACACCTCAATAGCTTTTGTCACATTTTCCTAATTAACACAACCCCATTCACTGAGCGGAGCTCTGTTCCAGAAAAGAGTCGTAACACTGAATCATTATGACATGTACATATTTGGGACATGCCATCCATCAGTTATTGCCTTAAAGGAGGACTCCCATCAAAATTTTTATCCTCTTGATATATTGAAATCATATTATATAGCACTGTTTACCTACAATTGCTGATTTTGCCTTTCTACCCAGTTTATTCTTCTCTTTTCCATTAGGTCTTTGAGATTGCCTCATTAAAAACAGACTAGCTGAGTCTTTATAAGCTCTATGTAGAAACAGGAGGTTAATTTTGTCTACATAAGTCATGAGTAGTGATTGACGAATCCCTAGATGTTCGGGTCCGGTGGGTTTGGCCGAACATCTAAAAAAAAGTTTGGTTCACCTCTCCATTACTAATTCCATAGTTAGATTGTAAAAAAAAGACTAAGCCAGAATAAAATCCTTTATTTGAAAGAAAGACTGACTCCTTTATTTGAAATAAAAATAAAAAAGCACAGTTATGCTCACCTTACGGCCACTCCATTGAAGCCCTTGTTCCCTGTTAAAAAAACAAACCTGAAAATAATAAATAACAAAAAAAGTATCCACTGTAAAAAAAAGAAAAATAATAAACAACCATATTCCTCACCTGTCCAACGTGAAGATGTCCTTTAATCCATATCTGCGATATGGGGTTTACAACCTGGGCAGTGCCATGATGCAACTGTCCAGGCTGAAAACCACAGGAGAATGAGGTGCTGCGAGCACAGCTTCAGTGACTAGCTTCAGGTTCACTGTGATTTTATTGAGGTCACAGCAGTTCATCGTCCCATTTCACAGTGAAGTGTGGGAATGCAGCTTCAATCACTGGCCGTGGTCTCTATGACCTCACCACTAGTAGTACTGTCTCATCAGCAGATGCCAGTAAACTTTTTACCAGCAGACACAGATGCTGGCTCATGCTGTTATCTGACAGCGTTGGAACCGTAGCTCTCCGTAATAATCTTACCGCCAATCAGAACCACCTGCGTTTCTCGCGCTGTCATGAAAAAAAGGCAAATTGAACATCATTTCACACAAAACCCCAAAAATGGGCCAAACAAAATTGTTGCTACTTTTTCAAAATTGTGGGTAAACAACTTTGTTTCAAGTATGTGATGCTCGTTCAAACTCAGCTGTGCAAGTTACAGGTGTGGGCAATATGAAGATCATATATATAGAGGGACAGGGAATAGGAAGGTCAGCTCACTGTATATCAACTCTTCAGATGAAGATGGAGTCCACACAGCGAGTCACCCCAGCTCTGGGCGTGCAGAAGCAAACAAAGTGAAAGAAATCTCGGGAAATGAGATCTCAGTGCCAATATCTCCATCTGCAGATGTTCCGCCCCTGGCAGCCATTTTCTTTGAGTCCACTGCATAGTAAACCATGTAAGTGTGGGGGCTCTAGGCTTTCACAAAATGTTGCCGGAGCCCCTGCATCGCCGAACACCCTCAGTCAGGGCCGGACCGAGAGATTACGGCGCCCTAGGCGAAACTATTTTGTTGCGCCCCTACTATTCTTGGCAGTAGATGAAAACTTGGGATATAAATTTAGGAGCAAAATAAACCACAACAACAATGATTAACTCTCTCCTAACTCTTTAATCTTCTGAGAAGTTGTATAGGACAAATATATACAAAGTAATCAATAACACAAAACAAAAATGACCATAGGTAATTAAAATTTCCTTACCTTTTTTTTATTTAAAAAGATGACACTAACTCACCGAGATTAATTTGTTTAGCAACTTCAGATTCTATCGAAATTGTTGCCAACCCAACCAACCTCTCTTGCATCATATTTGCCCTTAAAGGGACTCTGTCACCTGAATTTGGAGGGAACAATCTTCAGCCATAGGGGCGGGGTTTTCGGGTGTTTGATTCACCCTTTCCTTACCCGCTGGCTGCATGCTGGCTGCAATATTAGATTGAAGTTCATTCTCTGTCCTCCGTAGTATATGCCTGCACAAGGCAATCTTGCCTTGCGCAGGCGTGTACTATGGAGGAGAGAGAATGAACTTCAATCCAATATTGCAGCCAGCATGCAGTCGGCGGGTAAGGAAAGGGTGAATCAAACACCTGAAAACCCCACCCCTATGGCTGAAGATTGTTCCCTCCAAGTTCAGGTGACAGAGTCCCTTTAAATATGTTTTAATTAGCTTTAGTTTTGAGAAGCTTCTCTCTCCTGAGGCCACGGACACAGGTAGAGTCAAAAGAATTCTTAGAGCCACCACCAGGTTGGGGACACTTTCTTTCAAGTCAGATTTAAGCAAAAGTTCAAGAACGTCTTTTGGTGATGAATCTTCTGGAACACGTCTTGGCATTGCCTGCAGTTCACCACATAGCTCTATGGCATCGATGTCTTTTATTTCGTTGTGTGTAAGAGACTTTTCCAGAGCTTTACACTTATCCAAAACAAATTTGCTTGGTTTTCCCTCAAGTGAACGGATGTGGTACAAAAATCCAAATTTCAATTCCATTTCTTTCAGCTGAGTGAACCGCTCATCAACTGAATTTATAGCAGTATCTAAGATCGCAACGTAAAAGTTAATTTTGAAACTCTGTTTCTCATCTCTTATGGGCTCAGCTTTCCCTTCATAAGAGAACTGTCTGTTTTTTTTCTTTAAAAGTTTTAGCGCAGAACTTGACTCAAAAGTATCTGGTATGCCAAGCTCCTCTGCGATTTCCCTCGCATCAACTAACAGCTTCTCAAACTCTTCATCGCTTATTAATGATTGCAGATATTTCTTTGTTTTGTCAAGGTGTTGAGAAGCAGCAACTAAATCGAATTCTTGTGACTTAAGTAACTTACTTGTCAAATTGATTTTGTACAAATAGTTGAACCATACTAGAACAGATGTAACAAAAGAAAAGGTTCCAACTTGTTTAGCAAGACCTTGAGCTTCTAGCCGGGAGACATTTCCAGAGCTTCCTGTGAGACTAATATTTTCTGCTGTGTCCATTAGGGCATCATGGACTTCGCTCAATTGGTAACGGAGGGGGGCCAGAGCGTCAATTCTACTTTCCCACCTTATTTCGCTTAGAGGTTTTAGAGTCAGAGATGGCAAATGACGCACGAGTACTTCCCAACGCTGAGTTGACGAAGAGAAAAATACGTAGAGATTTTGAACTAACAGGAAAAAAGTTGTCGCTCCAAAACAACATTTAGCGGCATCGTTGACGACTAGGTTTAGAGAATGGGAGCTGCAAGGCACAAAGAATGCGCGTGGGTTTATGTCCAAAATTCGTCTTTGTAGTCCAATGTTTTTTCCCTTCATGTTGCTCCCATTGTCGTAGCCTTGCCCTCGTAAGTTCTCCACAGAGAGTGACAGTTCTTCAAACTTGTTCAAGACAGCGGCTGTCAAACCACCTCCAGTTGTATCAGAAACAGGAATGAATCCCAAGAAGTGCTCTTTAATTTCAAACTTTTTGTCTTCTGATGTGGAAACAAACCGAACAATGATAGTCATTTGTTCAACATGAGACACGTCTGAAGTACAATTCAGCACTACAGAAAAGTATTTTGCAGTTTTGACATCGTCAAGAATCTTTTCCTGAATACCATTACTTAGCAGTTGAATCATCTCATTCTGTATTGTTTTTCACAAATAATGTGCATGAATCTTTGTCCCAGATTTTCCGAATGTGCTCACACATGACGGGATCGAACATAGCCAAATACTCCACAAATTTCAAAAAGTTCCCATTATTAGATGCTAACAATGCATCATTTGATCCACGGAACGCTAAGTTTTGCGTACCTAGTACCCTCACTAGAGCTATCAACCTTTCTAAAATTTGATGCCAGTATTTTTCTTGCTCTTCAATTTTGCGTAAGTGTTCTTCGTCAATGGTCTTGTTCATCTTAAGTCTATTTTCGAGTTCCTTCCATTTTTGAAAGCTAATCCTGTGATCTTTGCTTTTTTTCGTGGCTGGCTAAAATGGCAGATATGTTTTTCCAGTCATTTACACCATCAGTACCTAAGGCTGAGCGTTTGATGATTCCTAGTTGAAGTGATGAGTCTGGAAACAACGTGCAGCAAAAACAGAAAAACTTAATTTTTCTGAATAGAATATGTTAGCCAATTGCGTTCAAGACTTTCACCATTGACAAGACGAAGTTTATAGTGAACACAAGAAAATTTTCTACGATTAGTGTCCAAAGGAAAATCGAAATCTTTAACTTGTGTGGGGCCGAGTTTTACTACATGTAGGCGTAAGTCATCATTGATTACGGTCCACGTAGCAGGATCGTCCGAATAGTCTTTGCGTATTATTTCTATAGATGTACCAGCCTCCATGTCAGTATTGGTACTTTGATCAGATCTACCACCAGGTATTGATGGTTGTAGTTCACTATTTTCAGCATGAGAAACAAATTCTATTTCCACATTCGATATTTCAGAGGCAACAGAAGCCTATTGTTCCAACGTTTGGAATTCCGCGTCTTCATTTCGATTGCTTAGATATTTTAAAAATGACTCTTTGATTTTTGAAAGTGATTTCTCCTCCTCAGCTTTTCTTTTACGGTTCTGAAACCCCGAAAGTTTTTTTCTTCTTATCAGCCATGACTCGTTACAACACACAGCATTTACCTAAAAGTTAACGCGCCGATTAAAATTGTTATCTGAACATTATATAATACGATTTTACTTTTAAGACAAAAACCACAAATTTCTTTAACAATTTCCAATGTTTCCAATATTTTTGAAAATCAAAACAATATACCTACCTCGCAGCGCCTAACACTTTAGAACCTAGGCCAAAAATTTACTAAAAACCTCCTATTTTCTATTTGCATTCATGAAACCTCATGGAACAATGAATCTAATGAATATACAAAATAACAGCAATGGCTCACATGATAAAGAATGCAAACAGTAGAGACATACCTCGAAAATCGTATAATCACGCGCGCCGATATGCAAAAAACGTAGATGCTATCCATCTCCCTTGCCTTAGCTGGCCTGACTGGCAGTCCAGCCAGGCAGTCTACGCCAATGCGTCAAAAGAGACTCCTCCCACTAGCCGCATCGACTGCTGATGACATCTATCAATATAATCTCCAACTAGTACCTAGTACCTAAAGTCCAAACTACGTATAAATAGGCCATATGGTACACTGTTATGAACAGGTAATTCAGAACCACAATGGACCTTGAAGTTCAGAGCACACAAGGTGACCTGACATTTACCAAAAACATAGGACGAGCTCTGAGACGTGGAAACTCTGCTGACCGCAATCCCTAATCCTAACACACCACACTAGAGGTAGCCGTGGATTGCGCCTAACGCTCCCTATGCAACTCGGCACAGCCTGAGAAACTAACTAGCCCTGAAGATAGAAAAATAAGCCTACCTTGCCTCAGAGAAATTCCCCAAAGGAAAAGGCAGCCCCCCACATATGATGACTGTGAGTAAAGATGAAATACAAACACAGAGATGAAATAGATTTAGCAAAGTGAGGCCCGACTTACTGAATAGACCGAGGATAGGAAAGAAAGCTTTGCGGTCAACACAAAAACCTACAAACAACCACGCAGAGGGGCAAAAAGACCCTCCGCACCGACTAACGGTACGGAGGTGCTCCCTCTGCGTCTCAGAGCTTCCAGCAAGCAAGAAAAACCAATATAGCAAGCTGGACAGAAAATATAGCAAACAAAAATAACACAAGCAGAACTTAGCTTATGCAGGATAGACAGGCCACAGGAACGATCCAGGAGGAAGCAAGACCAATACTAGAACATTGACTGGAGTCCAGGATCAAAGCACCAGGTGGAGTTAAATAGAGCAGCACCTAACGACTTAACCTCATCACCTGAGGAAGGAAACTCAGAAGCCGCAGTACCACTCTCATCCACCAAAGGAAGCTTATAGACAGAACCAGCCGCAGTACCACTCACGACCACAGGAGGGAGCTTGGCCACAGAATTTACAACAGTACCCCCCCCTTGAGGAGGGGTCACCGAACCCTCACCAGAGCCCCCAGGTCGACCAGGATGAGCCACATGAAAGGCACGAACCAGATCGGCAGCATGGACATCAGAGGCAAAGACCCAGGAATAATCTTCCTGACCATAACCTTTCCACTTAACCAGATACTGGAGTTTCCGTCTCGAAACACGAGAATCCAAAATCTTCTCCACAATATACTCCAATTCCCCTTCAACCAAAACCGGAGCAGGAGGATCAATAGATGGAACCACAGGTGCCACGTATCTCCGCAACAATGACCTATGGAACACGTTATGGATGGAAAAAGAAGCCGGAAGAGTCAAACGAAAAGACACAGGATTAAGAACCTCAGAAATCCTATATGGACCAATGAAACGAGGCTTAAATTTAGGAGAGGAAACCTTCATAGGAATATAACGAGATGACAACCAAACCAAATCCCCAACACGAAGTCGGGGACCCACACAGCGCCTGCGGTTAGCGAAACGTTGAGCCTTCTCCTGGGACAAAGTCAAATTGTCCACTGCATGAGTCCAAATCTGCTGCAACCTATCCACCACAGTATCCACACCAGGACAGTCCGAAGACTCAACCTGCCCTGAAGAGAAACGAGGGTGGAACCCAGAATTGCAGAAAAACGGCGAAACCAAAGTAGCCGAGCTGGCCCGATTATTAAGGGCGAACTCAGCCAAAGGCAAAAAGGACACCCAATCATCCTGATCAGCAGAAACAAAACATCTCAGATATGTTTCCAAGGTCGGATTGGTTCGTTCAGTCTCGCCATTTGTCTGAGGATGGAAAGCCGAGGAAAAAGACAAATCAATGCCCCTCCTAGCACAAAAGGCTCGCCAAAACCTCGAAACAAACTGGGAACCTCTGTCAGAAACGATGTTCTCTGGAATGCCATGTAAACGAACCACATGCTGAAAAAACAATGGCACCAAATCAGAGGAGGAAGGCAATTTAGACAAGGGCACCAAATGGACCATCTTAGAGAAGCGATCACAAACCACCCAAATGACCGACATTCTCTGAGAGACGGGGAGATCCGAAATAAAATCCATAGAGATATGTGTCCAAGGCCTCTTCGGGACCGGCAAGGGCAAAAGCAACCCACTGGCACGAGAACAGCAGGGCTTAGCCTGAGCACAAATCCCACAGGACTGCACAAAAGAACGCACATCCCGCGACAGAGACGGCCACCAAAAGGATCTAGCCACCAAATCTCTGGTACCAAAGATTCCAGGATGACCAGCCAACACCGAACAATGAACCTCAGAGATAACTTTATTCGTCCACCTATCAGGGACAAACAGTTTCTCCGCTGGGCAACGGTCAGGTCTATTAGCCTGAAATTTTTGCAGTACCCGCCGCAAATCAGGGGAGATGGCAGACAAAATTACCCCCTCTTTGAGAATACCCGCCGGCTCAGACAAACCCGGAGAATCGGGCACAAAACTCCTAGACAGGGCATCCGCCTTCACATTTTTAGAGCCCGGAAGGTACGAAACCCCAAAGTCAAAACGGGAGAAAAACAGCGACCAACGAGCCTGTCTAGGATTCAACCGTTTGGCAGACTCGAGATAAGTCAAGTTTTTGTGATCAGTCAAGACCACCACGCGATGCTTAGCTCCTTCAAGCCAATGACGCCACTCCTCGAATGCCCACTTCATGGCTAGCAACTCTCGATTGCCAACATCATAATTTCGCTCAGCAGGCGAAAATTTCCTGGAAAAGAAGGCGCATGGTTTCATCACCGAGCAATCAGAATTTCTCTGCGACAAAACAACCCCTGCTCCAATTTCGGAAGCATCAACCTCGACCTGGAACGGAAGCGAAACATCTGGTTGGCACAACACAGGGGCAGAAGAAAAACGACACTTCAACTCCTTAGAAGCTTCCACAGCAGCAGAAGACCAATTGACCACATCAGCACCCTTCTTGGTTAAATCAGTCAACGGTTTAGCAATGCTAGAAAAATTAGCGATGAAGCGACGATAAAAATTAGCAAAGCCCAGGAACTTCTGCAGACTCTTCAGAGATGTTGGCTGAGTCCAATCATAAATGGCCTGAACTTTAACAGGGTCCATCTCGATAGTAGAAGGAGAAAAAATGAACCCCAAAAATGAAATCTTCTGAACACCAAAAAGACACTTTGACCCCTACACAAACAAGGAATTAGCACGCAGGACCTGGAACACCATTCTGACCTGCTTCACATGAGACTCCCAATCATCCGAGAAGACCAAAATATCATCCAAGTATACAATCAGGAATTTATCCAGGTACTCTCGGAAGATGTCATGCATAAAGGACTGAAACACTGATAGAGCATTAGAAAGTCCGAATGGCATAACCAGGTACTCAAAATGGCCTTCGGGCGTATTAAATGCTGTTTTCCATTCATCGCCCCATTTGATACGCACAAGATTATACGCACCACGAAGATCTATCTTGGTGAACCAACTAGCCCCCTTAATCCGAGCAAACAAATCAGACAGCAGCGGCAAGGGGTACTGAAATTTGACCGTAATTTTATTTAGAAGGCGGTAATCAATACAAGGTCTCAGCGAACCATCCTTCTTGGCCACAAAAAAGAAACCTGCTCCCAATGGTGACGATGACGGGCGAATATGACCCTTCTCCAAAGACTCCTTCACGTAACTCCGCATAGCGGCGTGCTCAGGTACAGATAAATTAAACAGTCAACCCTTAGGAAACTTACTACCAGGAATCAAATCGATAGCACAATCACAATCCCTATGCGGAGGTAGGGCATTGGACTTGGGCTCATCGAATACATCCCGGTAATCAGACAAGAACTCTGGGACCTCAGAAGGGGTGGATGATGAGATAGACAGAAATGGAACATCACCATGTACCCCCTGACAACCCCAGCTGGACACAGACATTGATTTCCAATCTAATACTGGGTTATGGACTTGTAGCCATGGCAACCCCAACACGACCACATCATGCAGATTATGCAACACCAGAAAGCGAATATCCTCCTGGTGCGCAGGAGCCATGCACATGGTCAGCTGGGTCCAATACTGAGGCTTATTCTTGGCCAAAGGCGTAGCATCAATTCCTCTCAATGGAATAGGACACTGCAAGGGCTCCAAGACAAACCCACAGCGCCTAGCATACTCCAAGTCCATCAAATTCAGGGCAGCGCCTGAATCCACAAATGCCATGACAGAATAGGAAGACAAAGAGCAGATCAAAGTAACAGACAAAAGAAATTTCGACTGTACCGTACCAATGGTGGCAGACCTAGCGAGGCGCTTAGTGCGCTTAGGACAATCGGAGATAGCATGAGTGGAATCACCACAGTAGAAACACAGCCCATTCTGACGTCTGTGTTCTTGCCTTTCAGCTCTGGTCAAAGTCCTATCGCACTGCATAGGCTCAGGTTTATGCTCAGATAATACCGCCAAATGGTGCACAGATTTACGCTCGCGCAAGCGTTGACCGATCTGAATGGCCAAAGACATAGACTCATTCAGACCAGCAGGCATATGAAATCCCACCATGACATCCTTAAGGGCCTCAGAGAGACCCTTTCTGAAAATAGCTGCCAGCGCACATTCATTCCATTGAGTGAGCACGGACCACTTTCTAAACTTCTGACAATAAATCTCTATCTCATCCTGACACAGAGCCAGCAAATTTTTCTCTGCCTGATCCACTGAATTAGGTTTGTCGTACAGCAATCCGAGTGCCAGAAAAAACGCATCAATATTACATAATGCAGGATCTCCTGGCGCAAGGGAAAATGCCCAGTCTTGAGGGTCGCCACGTAATAAAGAAATAATGATTTTAACTTGTTGAACTGGGTCGCCAGAGGAGCGGGGTTTCAAAGCCAGAAACAGGTTACAATTATTTTTAAAATTCAAAAAATTTGCTCTATCTCCAGAAAATAACTCAGGAATAGCAATTTTAGGTTCTAACATAGGATTCTGAACCACTAAATCTTGAATGTTCTGTACTCTTATAGTGAGATTATCCATCAAAGAGGACAGACCCTGAATGTCCATGTCCACACCTGTGTTCTGAACCACCCTGATGTAAAGGGGAAAAGAAAGACAGAACACAGTGCAAAGAAGAAAAAAAATGGTCTCAGAACTTCTCTTTTCCCTCTATTGAGAAGCATTAGTACTTTGGGCCTCCAGTACTCTTATGAACAGGTAATTCAGAACCACAATGGACCTTGAAGTTCAGAGCACACAAGGTGACCTGACATTTACCAAAAACATAGGACGAGCTCTGAGACGTGGAAACTCTGCTGACCGCAATCCCTAATCCTAACACACCACACTAGAGGTAGCCGTGGATTGCGCCTAACGCTCCCTATGCAACTCGGCACAGCCTGAGAAACTAACTAGCCCTGAAGATAGAAAAATAAGCCTACCTTGCCTCAGAGAAATTCCCCAAAGGAAAAGGCAGCCCCCCACATATGATGACTGTGAGTAAAGATGAAATACAAACACAGAGATGAAATAGATTTAGCAAAGTGAGGCCCGACTTACTGAATAGACCGAGGATAGGAAAGAAAGCTTTGCGGTCAACACAAAAACCTACAAACAACCACGCAGAGGGGCAAAAAGACCCTCCGCACCGACTAACGGTACGGAGGTGCTCCCTCTGCGTCTCAGAGCTTCCAGCAAGCAAGAAAAACCAATATAGCAAGCTGGACAGAAAATATAGCAAACAAAAATAACACAAGCAGAATTTAGCTTATGCAGGATAGACAGGCCACAGGAACGATCCAGGAGGAAGCAAGACCAATACTAGAACATTGACTGGAGTCCAGGATCAAAGCACCAGGTGGAGTTAAATAGAGCAGCACCTAACGACTTAACCTCATCACCTGAGGAAGGAAACTCAGAAGCCGCAGTACCACTCTCATCCACCAAAGGAAGCTTATAGACAGAACCAGCCGCAGTACCACTCACGACCACAGGAGGGAGCTTGGCCACAGAATCCACAACAGTACACCTACCTTTTAAGTATACGTATTTTTTTTTTCTCGGGCGCCCCCTTAGTATAGTGTGTGTTAAGTGTGCATTTTTGGTTGTTTGCTTTGCCAACATTTGAAAACTTAGGAGCAAAATAAACGCGTGGGATCAAACACCTGTCAGCAGACGATGCAAACGACTCATGTCCGTAGTTTAGCGCCTCCTTTCCGTGTGTAAATTGAAGCTCAATGGTTTTTCTTTTAAATTTATGGTAAAAAAATTTTTGTACACTTTTCTTTCCATCCCTAAAACTTTTTGCCTTCTGAAAAGATTTTTATAATTTTTGCTATTTTTTCTCTGGCGCCCCCTTTGGGTCGGTGCCCTAGGCGGCCGCCTAGTTTGCCTATGGGTTCGGGCCGGCCCTGCACTCAGTGCTGCACATACGAACACCCCCCTCATCCCAGCCTGCGGCCTGCAGCAACGCTCCACTGTTGCCTCCTCCATCAGTGACCCTAGGACCACGCTTCACCGCAGCCACCAGCCCCTGTAAGCAATAAGACGCATGGATTGTATGAAGCACCACCATTTTATTAAAAAAATGTTTTTTCCTATTTTTTCCTCAAAATTTGGGGTGCGTCTTATAATCCGCAAAATACGGCACTTAATTTTCTGGAACAATTTTAAGGGTGCCAACACTTTCAGCCATGACTATATAGTCACATCACAGGTACATCTACTAAGAACATGTATAGCTTCATCACGTGTACATCTATGGCCAACGTAACAGAACTTATGTAAGATTAGATTTTATCTTTAATGCATAAGTGTCATATGATACTTTCCAGAATGTTTCCCTTATCTGTCTGCGGCCGGGGAGCAAATCTTGTAAAACTTTGAGTTTAGTAACACATAGGAGCTGCAATGTGTATTCCAGCCATTGTTTGTGCTGGATATTTTATAGCCGAATGGATCCGTTTACATGGTATGTAGCAAAGGAACAGAGTGCTGAAAATGATTTCCATACCCATCAAGTGGCCCTCACACAGCAAGCCCTCTCCAGATCTCAGCAGGTAGGCCTCATGCTGCACACATCTGTACTCAGGGCTCTACGGACATCATCTCATAAACGTTTCTTTTCAAGTCTCTATTAGAGGAAGGAAGTTGTGCATAACCCAGATTTCATGCCGTAGACATATAGATAAATTGCAAATATGCTAGATTTTACACTGCTGACTCTATGCAACGGTTATTAAAGGTGGAGAATCATTTTATAGTGACACTGTCACGTAAAGGGATTTTCCAACTTATTTTTTTTAAATGCTGGTGTTAGGTAAAGTTCGGGAAATACTTTTAGAACTTTTTTTGTAAACCCCTTTAACACTTTAAACATGGCTCTACTTTTTGTGTAGTGTATTTACTTTTGGCAACTAGATCTCTGCAGGACTAATTTCATGTTTTATCTACAGCCAGAACACCATGTCTCATGCTGACTTTTGATGAATGTGATGCTTTCACTTTCCAGCATTATTCGGGGCTTCATGTGTAAGTTCTACAGCACATTGATTCTCGAGGCTCCTACCTTATGATGCAGGCATGCAACGTGCATATATTAGTTGCGCTATACTTTGCTCATACACTTGAGGAATATGAAAGAGTAGAAATAAGTTGGGGGATTAGACACCTCGCAGTGATGACTTGGCCAGACAGCGCCGTGACCTTGTGGTATGGTGATTGGCAGCTCTCAGTTTTGTTCTGTTTGGGTATTGTAGCAGAACGTTACTAAGCTAATCAGACCGCACTTTGAAAGGGTTTACTTTTCTTGGCCTACTCTCGCTGGGAAACTATGGGCAAATGGGAAAAAAAGGAAACACAGCAATGCTTGAAAGTTTGTCTATTTTGGAAAAGAAAACCGGACATAATTCAGCAGCTGAAGTAGCATGCGTGCAGCCGTAGACATAAGATGGATTCTGTGCCCGAGCTGTGATGTGCACAGTGGGGAGTCAGGGTAACAACGGCCGCAGTGTTTGAGGTCTGATCAGAAAAAATAAATGAAGTGCCAATTTCTGAATAGAACAAAGTGTCCGCTTATAGCACAACGAGACCGTCAGCGTTCCTACAGAACGTAACACCCAAGATGGCTTATTAGTTACTAGTCACCATGTCACAAATTGTTGAGTTGGTGTCGCTTATCATTTATTCTTGTAGATGGCTGGATAAACACAAGAGGAAAATTAGGCATATAGTCGTATACATCTTCTTACTAGTCAAATAGCACAAGTCTGGATCTTTAGGGCATGTGCACACAGAGTTTTTGGAAAAATTGCTGAAAAACCACTTGAAAGAATCTTCCAATTCGTTTCCATTGTAAATCCACTTTGATGTTCATATGTTCAGTATTTTGAGTGTTTTTTGTCCAATTTGGGTTTTGTTAAACACTTGGTGGAAGAAAGAGAAAAGGGCATATCACTTCTTTACAGATATTACTGATGGAACCTGCTCCGAACAAGGCCCAATCCAAAGGGTGCAAATAAAAAAAGCTTCAGTAAAATAAAAAAAACTCTTCTAAACTGTTTCCAAACTTATTCAGGAAGTGAAAAACGTCTCCAAAAACTCCCCAAAGGAAATGGATTTCCCAAAGAGAGTTCCAGTAGAAAACATGTTGTTGTTGACCATTTAAAAAAAAAGGTGTGTGCACATAACCTTAAGCAAAAAGTAGTCATCTGACAAAATACAACTTCTAAGGCTACATTCACGCATATGTGTGACACATCCTTTTGCTGTCCGTTTTTTTTTTATCAGCCAGCATTCTGACTTACAGAGTCTTGATTACCCATAGACACATCAGCTTTAAAAACGGATCTATGCCTCCAGTCCTTGATACTCAGAGTATGGCCATGTTCACACGTTCAGTATTTGGTCAGTATTTTCCATCAGTATTTGTAAGCCAAAACCAGGAGTGGAACAATAAGAGGAAAAGTATAATAGAAACACGTCACCGCTTCTGTATTTATCACCCACTCCTGGTTTTGGCTTACAAATACTGAGGTAAAATACTGAACAAATACTGAATATGACATAAATGAAAGATTGACACTTTTTCTGTGCTTTGGAGACACTCCTGGTTTTGGAATAAAAATACTAATGAATTACTGATAAAAAAAAATAATGATGTGTGAATAAAGCCTAAATCAGTCTTTGTATGTCAGAGTTAAATCATGCTTTAATCCGATTCATTGTTAAGTCATTGGATAAAACAACTTCACAGTTAATCTGCTTCAGTGAAAAAACGGATGCAACTAGGAGAACTATTGACTTCTGAGAAAAAAATCAGTCCGTTTCTCTCAAACGGTAACACTCAGACAGATGTCACATTCAGTTTTGAACAGCTGATATGTGCCTCTAACATCCGCGGGTGGAATCGCGATCCACCCATGGCTGTTAACTAGTTAAATGTGTCAAACTCTGACAGAGGCATTGAACGCGGGCTTCCGGCAAGCGCATCGTAAATCCCTCCCATCGGTAACCCCATCATCTGATCACGGGTCACAGATGGATCGGCAAGACAACCAGAGGTCTCTAGCAGACATCTATGGTTGTCAATGCCGGATTGCTATGAGTGCCGCCCACCCAATTCTGCTACATACAGGCGATCTGATCTTCGCTGATATGTATCAGAGCCGATCAGGTAATGGCAGCTTCTAGCTTCCCATGGAGACTATTGAAGCATATCAAAAGTAAAAAATGTTAAAAAAATATATAAAAAAAAAATATAAAAGTTCAAATCACCCCTCTTTTACCCCATTCAAAATAAAACCATTTTAAAAAAATCAAACATGCATATATTTGGTATTGCCGTGTTCAGAATCTCCCTATCAATTTAAAAGAAGAATTAACCCGATCGGTAAACGGCGTAGCGAAAAAAAAAGTAAAACCCCCAGAATTACATTTTTTTGGTCGCCACAACATTACATTAAAATGCAATAACGGGGGGTCAAAAGATCGCATGCACACCAAAATGGTATCATTAAAAACGTCAGCTCGGCACACAAAAAATAAGCCTTCACCCAACTCGAGATTCCTAAAATTGGAGATGTTATGGGTATCCGAAAATGGCGGTTTGGTTTTTTTTAACAAATTTGGGATTTTTTTTCACCATGTAAATAAAAATTAACCTAGACATGTTTGGTGTCTCGAACACTTAATGACCTGCAGATTCATAATGGCAGGTCAGTTTTAGCATTTGGTGAACATGGTAAAAAAAAATCCAAAAAGCAGTTGTGGAATTGCACTTTTTTGCAATTTCACCACACTTGGAATTTTTTCCCCGTTTTTGAGTACACAATATGTTAAAACCAATGGTGGCGTTCAAACGTTCAACTCGTCCTGCAAAAAACAAGCCCTCGCATGGCCATAAAATAAAAAAGTTATGGCCATGTTATGGTCGCTAGTTGCAGCTATAGGAAAGCTGTTGGAATATATGGAAGGACTAGATGGTGGCCCGATTCTAACGCATCAGGAATTCTAGAATATGCATGTCCACGTAGTATATTGCCCAGCCACGTAGTATATTGCCCAGTCACATAATATATTGCCCAGCCACGTAGTATATTGCCCAGCCACGTAGTATATTGCCCAGTCACATAATATATTGCCCAGCCACGTAGTATATTGCCCAGCCACGTAGTATATTGCCCAGCCACGTAGTATATTGCCCAGCCACGTAGTATATTGCCCAGCCACGTAGTATATTGCCCAGCCACGTAGTATATTGCCCAGCCACGTAGTATATTGCCCAGCCACGTAGTATATTGCCCAGCCACGTAGTATATTGCCCAGCCACGTAATATATTGCCCAGCCACGTAGTATATTGCCCAGCCACGTAGTATATTGCCCAGTGACGTAGTATATTGCCCAGTGACGTAGTATACAGCACAGAGCTACGTAGTATATTGCCCAGTTATGTAGTATATTGCCCAGTTATGTAGTATATTGCCCAGTTATGTAGTATATTGCCCAGTGATATAGTATATTGCTCAGTGACGTAGTATACAGCACAGAGCCACGTAGTATATTGCACAGCGACGTAGTATACAGCATAGAGCCACGTAGTATATTGCCCAGTGACGTAGTATACTGCCCAGCCAGGTTTGTCACAGGTTAAAAAATAAAAAATAAACATATACTCACCTTTCCGAGGGTCCCTTGTAGTCCACGGGAGCTTCCAGTCCCAGGGTTGGTATGAGCGCAGGACCTGTGATGACATCGCGGTCACATGACCGTGACGTCATGGTAGGTCTTTCTAGCGCAGGGCCTGTGATGATGTCGCGGTCACATGACCGTGGCATCATGACAGGTCCTTCTCCCATACCATCTTTGCCACCGGAACCTGCAACGGAAGATGGCGGCCGGCGCGAGCGACTACGGAGGGTGAGTATAGCAGGTTTTTTTTAATTATTTTTAACATTACATTTTTTACTATTGGTGCCGCATAGGCAGCGTCAATAGTAAAAAGTTGGGGACACAGAGGGTTAATAGCGGCGGTAACGGAGTGCGTTACCCGCGGCATAACGCGGTCCGTTACCGCCGGCATTAACCCTGTGTTAGCGGTGACTGCAGTGAGTATGCGGGCGACAGGCACTGACTGCGGGGAGTAAGGAGCGGCCATTTTCTTCCAGACTGTGCCCGTCGCTGATTGGTCGTGGCAGCCATGACAGGCAGCTGGCGAGACCAATCAGCGAATGAATAACCGTGACAGAAGGACAGTCAGACAGAAGTGACCCTTAGACAATTATGTACAAGATTCCTGTAAAAAAAATCTGGAAAACTGTAAAAAATATCTATGAGAATTGTAATGGCTAAGAAAAGCAGCAGTTTTCCCAGAGCTGGCCCTACACTTTAAAGCGTTGACAGATGAAAGGTTAGTCAGCCAATGGATATTTCTCATGACATCGCCCCTTTACTGCATGGGAATAACCCGCATCTGGACTCTTCTGGTGACGGTGTATCAACCCTGAGAACAAAATGATCTGGCATTTTCCCAATCATCTGTCACCAGGAAAAAATCAAGATAAGGCCCCATACTAACTTGATGGTCGACTTGTCCCATTGAAATTAGCTGCCCAGGCTGATGTTTTTCTAATGTGTATGGCCGGCTAAATAAGTATTATGATCAGAAAATCTGTGGCAGTAAAAGCGCAGATTAATTACCATTGTCTCCAAGTGTCTCTTCATGAACCCAATAACCAATCGCTCATATTGGCCGGTAACCTCATGTTCCATTGTTACATTTCTAGGCCACTCTAAAATTGATCATGGAGACATTAATCGAGTATAAGTTCTTTTGTGGCTTAGTCGGTGCCTTGAAATAAATTTGAAAAAATCTCTTTGGGCAATTAATCTATCTTATGTCTGTGAGGAGAAGTCAACTACTTGAGCTAATCAATGTCTTGTCATTACAGTTATATCCCACTCATAGTAAATATGCTAGCTCTTAGTTTGATGTTATTTTTTGTTTGTCTTCTTTAGATATCACTTCTTGGAGTAGAACTGTCCAAAGTTACCCAGCTGGCGTCTGCCTCTAACATCAACAGCTGGAGCAGAGCTCTGATCGCTGCCGTCAACCATTTAGATGCCTCTGTCAATTGCTGATGGTGGCATTTAAATGGAGCGATCACAGGGCCCCGGTGGGCTCCCATGGCAGTAGGGGTCTTGCTGAAGGACCTGTTGCTGCCATCTTGGCATTCCTGTGAAGCTCAGCTGCAGTGTTACAGTATATAGTATACATGCTTGGGTGATCTTATGTTAAAGGCTCCTTGAGGGACTAAAAAATAAAGTAAAATAAAAAAAAATATATAGATATATACATACTGTATTTTCTGGCGTATAAGATGACTTTTTAACCCCTGAAAATCTTCTTAAAAGTCGGGGGTCGTCTTGTACGTCGGGTGCAGACACCAATGTGTATATGGTGGGTGGGGAGCAGTGGTCCCGATGATGAAGAGGGGGCGTCTCACAGGAAAGTGTGAGTGGAGTATCCCCCATTACCTCATTGTAGCTTCAGCGTGGGGTCTCTGTGCTGGGAGCGGCGGCTGCTCCTCATTGTGCCGCGTGGGTGCTGTGCTGTGGGGCGGCGGCTCCTCTTCATGCAGCGTCGAGGGTCTGTGCTGTGGGGCGGCGGCGACGTATCTTAGTGCAGTCAGTCGGGGCTCCTCCGGCATTTCCTCAAAGCCCGGAGGCCCCGGCAGCTCCATTGCTGCGATGCGGTGGCCTCCGGGAAAATTGCCGCTGAGCGCATGCTCCGATTTAGATCTCGTCCCGATTGGGACACCTGAGTTGATCTGATTGATCATTGAGTAAATTTTAACTATGATCACATTGCACTTTATGCTATTTATGTATGAATAATGTATCTAGATGAATTTGTTATAATAGCACTTGTGCACTTTTTTTGATCACCGATCACATATGCACTGACGTTTGAAAACGTTAAATATTGTTAATAATTTAATATGATTGAACATGTGTGTGTTCTATATAAACTTACTTCACTTGTATGTTCATTGCTTGAAAAAGGATAACATATCCGAAACATTACCACACCGTTCAGCATTAAAGCCCATTTTTTTTCCTATTTTTTGTGCTGTTTTCCTTTTTTATTCTTAAATGAAAATTAGCAAAGGGTTGAAAGCCTACCAACTTTTTAGAAAAAAGGGGGGTACCTGTTGTGAATTCTGTTGTCGAGCTCCCTCCTGTGGTCGTGAATGGTACTTCGGCGAGTTCTGTCTATGGGCTCCCTCTGGTGGCTATGAGTGAAGCTGCGGCTTCTGACGTTCCTTACACAGGTGACGTGGTTTGTTCTTTGGTTGGCTGCTCTATTTAACTCCTCTCAGATCGTTACTCCATGCCAGCTGTCAATGTTTTAGCATTGGTTCA
Organism: Ranitomeya imitator; assembly: GCF_032444005.1. Lineage (NCBI taxonomy): Eukaryota > Metazoa > Chordata > Amphibia > Anura > Dendrobatidae > Ranitomeya > Ranitomeya imitator. The sequence goes on along the minus strand of NC_091287.1, from coordinate 92,727,161 downwards.
GTTCGCTCCTGGATCTGTCTGGTGTCATGTCTTCTCCTGCAGAAGCTAAGTTCCTGATTATTATTTTTGCTCATTGTTTCTTGTCCAGCTGGTTATCATTATTTTGTCTTGCTAGCTGGAAGCTCTGGGATGCAGAGTGGCCCCGCCGCACCGTGAGTCGGTGCGGAGGTCTTTTTTGCACACTCTGCGTGGTCTTTAGTAGGTTTTTGTGCTGATCGCAAAGTTACCTTTCCTATCCTCTGTCTATTTAGTAAGTCTGGCCTCCCTTTGCTGAACCTGTCTCATTTCAGAGTTTGTGACTTTCATCTTTACTCAGTCAATATATGTGGGGGGCTTCCTTTACCTTTGGGGAATTTCTCTGAGGCAAGGTAGGCTTTATTTTCCATCTCTAGGGCTAGGGCTGTGACTAGGCGCCTAGGGTCTGGTCAGGAGCGCTCCACGGCTATTTCTAGTGTGTGTGATAGGATTAGGGCTTGCGGTCAGCAGAGTTCCCACATCCCAGAGCTCGTCCTGTATGAGGTTTAACTATCAGGTCATTCCGGGTGCTCCTAACCACCAGGTCATAACAGGTACCCACAAATTATATATTAAATAGCACAAAAAAGGGACCTAAAACATAACATTTAATATACCTATTAAAAACACGTGACACAACGAACATGTTCTACCAACACCTAGTCAAACCATTTAAAAGAGATCAAAATTATGGTACTGCAAGCAAACAAAGGTAACCATTAGATATTATCCAGCCCTGTAAAGAAGCGGAGTACGAATTATTGCTGTCTGTACCAATATACCTTTGCTCAAATAAGTGAAAACAAATCAGTACCACTCATGATCACCATACTGTGTCAGCAAAAGTAAAAATAAAGGGTGCAATAATATAGATTGGAACATTCTCACCAATTGGTAAAGATGCCACATAGAAAATGCACCCTGTCATTCAGTCAGTCAAAACGATCCATGACTCCATAGACCATTCATGTTCCTTTCAGGACCACCTCCCTACGCGTTTCATTCCAGAGAAAAGGAAATCATCAGGGGATAGGACATTCAAGCAGTGGTCTTCATGATGAAGTGCTCAGTCATCATTAGTATTCACAAAGAGCCCATCATGGGTGAACTCTGTAATGGCGTCTCTTAAATATCAACAAAAACGCCCTCCCATCAATTTACCTGCTGATCCACCACCTATCAGGATTCAGCATCCAGGGTTCAGCAGGTGTCAATTAATTATTCCCATCGCAATAGTGGCAGGGGGAATCATATTGCAGATCGTACCTAAGGTATATCCCGCACCTGCAACATGTGCAGATTGAATGTATAATTACTTCCGGGTCTTATCACACAGATATTCATTGGTGGCTCATAGATGTGCGTCACTGGAACGCAGCGTGATACCTCCTGGAGCGCAAGCTGCAAGAGAGCAGGCGCCGGGAGTGTGATCACCCCAGGCCACGTCACATCCGGTTCCCAAAGTACTGAGCGGTGAGCCGCACAGTTTCAAGCTTATATCGCTAAGTTTGCAAGTTAAACTAATGCGTATGTAGCGCTGTTACCATTCCACACAGCGCCTGCATATATAAAATAAAGAGCATCAGAGCTAAGATGCTAAGTTTGCATGTTATTCTTATATACGTATATGTATATATATTGTAGCATGGCTAAAGGGTGTGTAGTCCATGGGAGGTACGTGCCACATAAGTGCCTTGTTGCTGTAATGTAGCCTGGAGTATTTCTTTGTTGTACATAACCATGTATATATATGTGTTTCAGGACCTGTGGTGATGTCAGACCACATGGCTAATCATGTGATGGGTTACTGGGTGTGGTTAGCTCTACATAAGACAGGCTAATGCTTAACACAGCAGATATGTGTGGAGGTGAAACCCTCCTGAGCGTGTTAAGGCTCCAGGACTGAGCCTGGTGGACTGGACACTTTGTTTTTCTTTTCCTGAACTAAAGGCTATTTGTTTGCTGTTATTTTGCCATGTGGTTTATGAAGTAATAAACCCTGTGAACTTTTAAAGGAACGTGCCTCCTGAGTGTCAGCCGTCGCACCTGAGTGAGTGAAATCCCTACAATATATAAAAATGAATAACATGCAAACTTAGCATCTTAGCTCTGATGCTCTTTAATATATATATATATATATATATATATATATATATATATATGTGTATGTATATATATATATATATATATATACATATATATATATATACAGTACAGACCAAAAGTTTGGACACACCTTCTCATTTAAAGATTTTTCTGTATTTTCATGACTGAAAATTGTAAATTCACACAGAAGGCAACAAAACTATGAATTAACACACTTGGAATTATATACTTAACAAAAAAGTGTGAAACAATTGAAAATGTCTTATATTCTAGGTTCCTCAAAGTAGCCACATTTTGCTTTGATGACTGCTTTGCACACTCTTGGCATTCTCTTGATGAGCTTCAAGAGGTAGTCACCGGAAATGGTTTTCACTTCACAGGTGTGCTCTGTCAGGTTTACTAAGTGGGATTTCTTGCCTCATAAATGGTGTTTGGACCATCAGTTGTGCTGTGCAGAAGTCTGGTGGATACACAGCTGATAGCCCTACTGAATAGACTGTTAGAATTTGTATTATGGCAAGAAAAAAGCAGCTAAGTAAAGAAAAACGAGTGGACATCATTACTTTAAGAAATGAAGGTCAGTCAGTCCGAAAAATTGGGAAAACTTTGAAAGTGTCCCCAAGTGCAGTTGCAAAAACCATCAAGCGCTACAAAGAAACTGTCTCACATGAGGACCGCCCCAGGAAAGGAAGATCAAGAGTCACCTCTGCTTCTGAGGATAAGTTTATCCAAGTCACCAGCCTCAGAAATCGCAGGTTAAGAGCAGCTCAGATTAGAGACCAGGTCAATGTCACACAGAGTTCTAGCAGTAGACACATCTCTACAACAACTGTTAAGAGAAGACTTTGTGCAGCAGGCCTTAATGCTAAAATAGCTGCTGGGAAACCACTGCTAAGGACAGGCAACAAGCAGAAGAGACTTGTTTGGGCTAAAGAACACAAGGAATGGACATTAGACCAGTGGAAATCTGTGCTTTGGTCTGATAAGTCCAAATTTGAGATCTTCAGTTACAACCACCGTGTCTTTGTGCAACGCAGAAAAGGTGAACGGATGGACTCTACATGCCTGGTTCCCACCATGAAGCATGGAGGAGGAGGTGTGATGGTGTGGGGGTGCTTTGCTGGTGACACTGTTGGGGATTTATTCACAATTGAAGGCATACTGAACCTGCATGGCTACCGCAGCATCTTGCAACGGCATGCTATTCCATCCGGTTTGCGTTTAGTTGGACCATCATTTATTTTCAACAGGACAATGACCCCAAACACACCTCCAGGCTGTGTAAGGGCTATTTGACCAAGAAGAAGAGTGATGGGGTTCTACGCCGGAAGACCTGGCCTCCACAGATGGTTTGGGGTGAGCTGGACCGCAGAGTGAAGGCAAAAGGGCCAACAAGTGCTAAGCATCTCTGGGAACTCCTTCAAGATTGTTGGAAGACCATTTCCGGTGACTACCTCTTGAAACTCATCAAGAGAATGCCAAGAGTGTGCAAAGCAGTCATCAAATCAAAAGGTGGCTACTTTGAAGAACCTAGAATATAAGACATAATTTCAGTTGTTTTACACTTTATTGTTAAGTATATAATTCCACATGTGTTAATTCATAGTTTTGATGCCTTCAGTGTGAATTTACAGTTTTCATAGTCATGACAATACAGAAAAATCTTTAAATGAGAATATGTGTCCAAACTTTTGGTGTCTGTACTATATATATATATATATATATATATATATATATATATATATATATATATATATATATATATATATATATATATATATATATAAAATCAAAATGGCAAATAAATATATGGACAGATATGTGTGTATATATAAACTGCTCAAAAAAATAAAGGTAACACTAAAATACCACGTCCTAGATATCACTGAATCAAATATTTCAGTTGCAAATCTTTATTCATTACATTGTGGAATGTGCTGAGAACAATAAAACATAAAAATGATCAACGTAAATCAAAATGTATATCCCATGGAGGTCTGGATTTCGAATGATACTCAAAATCAAAGTGGAAAATCAAATTACAGGCTGATCCAACTTCAGTGGAAATGCCTCAAGACAAGGAAATGATGTTCAGTTGTGTGTGTGTTGCCTCCATGTGCCTGTATGACCTCCCTACAATGCCTGGGCATGCTCCTGATGAGGCGGCAGATGGTTTCCTGAGGGATCTCCTCCCAGACCTGGACTAAAGCATCCGCCATCTCCTGGAGAGTCTGTGGTGCAACATGACGTTGGTGGATGGTGCAAGACATAATGTCACAGATGTGTTCAATCAGATTCAGGTCTGGGGAACAGGCGGGACACTCCATAGCTTCAATGCCTTCATCTTGCAGTAACTGCTGACACACTACAGCCACATGAGATCTGGTATTGTCCTGCATTAGGAGGAACCCAGGGCCAGCCGCACCAGCATATGGTCTCACAAGGGGTCTGAGGATCTCATCTTGGTAGCTAATGGCAGTCAGGCTACCTCTGGCAAGCACATGAAGGGCTGTGCGGCCCTCCAAAGAAATGCCACCCCACACCATTACTGACCCACTGCCAAACCGTTCATGCTGAAGGATGTTGTAGGCATCAGATCGCTCTACACGACGTCTCCAGACTTGGTCACGTCTGTCACATGTGCTCAGTGTGAACCTGCTTTCATCTGTGAAGAGCACAGGGCACCAGTGGTGAATTTGCTAATCCTGGTGTTCTGTGACAAATGCCAATCGTCCTGCACGGTGTTGGGCTGAGAACACAACCCCCATCTGTAGACGTCCGGCACTCAGACCATCCTCATGGAGTTGGTTTCTAACCGATTGTGCAGACACATGCACATTTGTGGCCTGCTGGAGGTCATTTTGCAGGGATCTGGCAGTGCTCCTCCTGTTCCTCCTTGCACAAAGGCTGAGGTAGCGGTCCTACTGCTGGGTTGTTTCTCTCCTATGGCCCACTCCACATCTCCTGGTGTACTGGCCTGTCTCCTGGTAGTGACTCCAGCCTCTGGACACTACGCTGCCAGGCACAGCAAACCTTCTTGCCACAGCTAGCATTGATATGCCATCCTGGATGAGCTGCACTACCTGAGCCACTTGTGTGGGTTGTAGAGTTTTTCTCATGCTACCACGAGTTTGAAAGCACAACCAACATCCAAAAGTGACCAAAACATCAGCCAGAAAGCATTGGTACTGAGATGTGGTCTGTGGTCCCCACCTGCAGAACCACTCTTTTATTGTGTGTGCCTTAATAATTGCCAATAATTTCCATCTGTTGTCTATTCCATTTGCACAACAGCATGTGAAATTGATTGTCAAACAGTGTTGCTTCCTAAGTTGACCGAGAAGCTTGATTTACTTTGAGTTATATTCTGTTGCTTGTGTTCCCTTTATTTTTTTGGGAGCAGTGTATATATATACAGTGGGGCAAAAAAGTATTTAGTTAGTCAGCAATAGTGCAAGTTCCACCACTTAAAAAGATGAGAGGCGTCTGTAATTTACATCATAGGTAGACCTCAACTATGGGAGACAAACTGAGAAAAAAAAATCCAGAAAATCACATTGTCTGTTTTTTTAACATTTTATTTGCATATTATGGTGGAAAATATGTATTTGGTCAGAAACAAACAATCAAAATTTCTGGCTCTCACAGACCTGTAACTTCTTCTTTACGAGTCTCCTCTTTCCTCCACTCATTACCTGTATTAATGGCACCTGTTTAAACTTGCTATCAGTATAAAAAGACACCTGTGTACACCCTCAAACAGTCTGACTCCAAACTCCACTATGGTGAAGACCAAAGAGCTGTCAAAGGACACCAGAAACAAAATTGTAGCCCTGCACCAGGCTGGGAAGACTGAATCTGCAATAGCCAACCAGCTTGGAGTGAAGAAATCAACAGTGGGAGCAATAATTAGAAAATGGAAGACATACAAGACCACTGATAATCTCCCTCGATCTGGGGCTCCACGCAAAATCCCACCCCGTGGGGTCAGAATGATCACAAGAACGGTGATCAAAAATCCCAGAACCATGCGGGGGGACCTAGTGAATGAACTGCAGAGAGCTGGGACCAATGTAACAAGGCCTACCATAAGTAACACACTACGCCACCATGGACTCAGATCCTGCAGTGCCAGACGTGTCCCACTGCTTAAGCCAGTACATGTCCGGGCCCGTCTGAAGTTTGCTAGAGAGCATTTGGATGATCCAGAGGAGTTTTGGGAGAATGTCCTATGGTCTGATGAAACCAAACTGGAACTGTTTGGTAGAAACACAACTTGTCGTGTTTGGAGGAAAAAGAATACTGAGTTGCATCCATCAAACACCATACCTACTGTAAAGCATGGTGGTGGAAACATCATGCTTTGGGGCTATTTCTCTGCAAAGGGGCCAGGACGACTGATCCGGGTACATGAAAGAATGAATGGGGCCATGTATCGTGAGATTTTGAGTGCAAACCTCCTTCCATCAGCAAGGGCATTGAAGATGAAACGTGGCTGGGTCTTTCAACATGACAATGATCCAAAGCACACCGCCAGGGCAACGAAGGAGTGGCTTCGTTAGAAGCATTTCAAGGTCCTGGAGTGGCCTAGCCAGTCTCCAGATCTCAACCCTATAGAAAACCTTTGGAGGGAGTTGAAAGTCCGTGTTGCCAAGCGAAAAGCCAAAAACATCACTGCTCTAGAGGAGATCTGCATGGAGGAATGGGCCAACATACCAACAACAGTGTGTGGCAACCTTGTGAAGACTTACAGAAAACGTTTGACCTCTGTCATTGCCAACAAAGGATATATTACAAAGTATTGAGATGAAATTTTGTTTCTGACCAAATACTTATTTTCCACCATAATATGCAAATAAAATGTTAAAAAAACAGACAATGTGATTTTCTGGATTTTTTTTTCTCAGTTTGTCTCCCATAGTTGAGGTCTACCTATGATGTAAATTACAGACGCCTCTCATCTTTTTAAGTGGTGGAACTTGCACTATTGCTGACTGACTAAATACTTTTTTGCCCCACTGTATATATATATATATATATATATATATATATATATATATATATATATATATATATATATATATATATATATATATATATATATATATATATATATATACCGTATATACTCGAGCATAAGCCGAGATTTTCAGCCCAAATTTTTGGGCTGAAAGTGCCCCTCTCGGCTTATACTCGAGTCAAGGTGGGTGGCAGGGTCGGCGGGTGAGGGGGAGAGGGCGCTGAAGCATACTTACCTGCTTCCAGCGATCCTCGCACTGTCCCTGCCGTCCCACGGGTCTTCTGTGCTGCAACTTCTTCCCTTCTTCAGCGGTCACGTGGGACCGCTCATTAGAGAAATGAATAGGCGGCTCCACCTCCCATAGGGGTGGAGCCGCCTATTCATTTCTCTAATCAGCGCTGCCGGTGACCGCTGATTAGAGAAAGAAGCTGCGGCACCGAAGACAGCTGTGACAGGCAGAGGGAGCCGGACGTCGGGACCAGGTAAGTATGTCATATTCACCTGTCCACGTTCCAGCCACCGGGCGCCGCTCCATCTTCCCGGCGTCTGCGCTCTGACTGTTCAGGTCAGAGGGCGCGATGACGCATATAGTGTGCGCGGCGCCCTTTGCCTGATCAGTCAGCGCAGAGACGCCGGGAAGATGGAGGCGCCGGAACGAGACGCCGGGAGCTGCAATCAAGAGAGGTGAGTATGTGGTTTTTTTTTTTTTTTTAATTGCAGCAGCAATGGCAGAGATTTATGTGGAGCATCTATGGGCCAATATGAACGCTGCAGAGCACAGTATGGGGCACATCTATGGGGCAGAATGAACGCTGCAGAGCACAGTATGGGGCACATCTATGGGGCAGAATGAACGCTGCAGAGCACAGTATGGGGCACATCTATGGGGCTGAATGAACGCTGCAGAGCACAGTATGGGGCACATCTATGGGGCAGAATGAACGCTGCAGAGCACAGTATGGGGCACAGATATGGGACAATAATGAACGCTGCAGAGCACAGTATGGGGCACAGCTATGGGGCAGAATGAACGCTGCAGAGCACAGTATGGGGCACATCTATGGGGCAGAATGAACGCTGCAGAGCATATATGGGGCACAGCTATGGGGCAGAATGAACGCTGCAGAGCACAGTATGGGGCACAGATATGGGACAATAATGAACGCTGCAGAGCACAGTATGGGGCACATCTATGGGGCAGAATGAACGCTGCAGAGCACAGTATGGGGCACATCTATGGGGCAGAATGAACGCTGCAGAGCATATATGGGGCACAGCTATGGGGCAGAATGAACACTGCAGAGCACAGTATGGGGCACAGATATGGGACAATAATGAACGCTGCAGAGCACAGTATGGGGCACAGCTATGGGACAGTATGAACGGTGCAGAGCACAGTATGGGGCACAGCTATGGGACAGTATGAACGGTGCAGAGCATATATGGGGCACAGCTGTGGGACAAAATGAACGGTGCAGAGCACTATATGGCACAGCTATGGGGAAATAATGATCTATTTTTATTTTTGAAATTCACCGGTAAATGCTGCATTTCCACCCTAGGCTTATACTTGAGTCAATAAGTTTTCCCAGTTTTTTGTGGCAAAATTAGGGGGGTCGGCTTATACTCGGGTCGGCTTATACTCGAGTATATACGGTATATATATATATAAATATATATATAGTTCCCTCCACCCTTTTAAAAATAATGAAATAAGAAAAAGTGAAAAATAAATATATCTAATTTCATTTGTAAAACAGTTAGATCTGTCAAAATGTAACATTAATTATCCTATATAGTGTAAGTGCTGTAAGTAGAAAAAAAATCAAGAATGGAGGGAACAATACAAACTTAAAAATGAAAATTGACTGCAGGGGCAAGAGGTTAAGGAGGAACGTGTGGATTTCTCATCTGGCCACTTGGTGCCTTGTGTCAGGGTCACGTTACAATGCTCTTTCACAGCGCTCCTGGAGGTGATGCCAGTGAAACATGTCTTGGACTTCAGCCCAGAAGGTGATGCCAAGCCAATATAAAGAGGCATTACCTGATCCTACAATGTTAGGGTTGCCATAAAACAAGGCAGGTGTCAGATGAGAAGCTACATCTCTGTAATGGAGTCTTGTGGTTTGGTGGATAGATACTATGCCTACACGAATAGATTACTATGCGATGCTCTCGCATTTCGAATCAACTCATGTTTTGGATTAATTGCCATTTAATACAGTATACCACCGAGACAGCAGCCGTTTTTATGTGTTAAATGTGTTTCTCTCTGCGTCTTCCTTACCATGATCTGAACTGCTTGACACTGACAAAACTTCACTGCAGTTGATTCATTTCCATCTATTTAAATTTGTCTCCATCAGACAGTAATGAAACCACTTTCACACTACTAGTTGATCATTAGAAATTAAACCCCCGCCACTGTTGCCTTGAGCTATTAATTCAGCAGCCTGTTCTTTGCTTAATAATTAATTTACAGTTTGTTTGGAAAGCTGAAGGCAATCGGCTGGTGAGAAGAGCCAGATTAATTGCAGACATCATTTGTAATACCCATTTGAGATTATATAAATATTCCGTAAAACAATCAGTTATTAATTTCATATACATCTCCCTGCTTTCTTCGGCTGTCTGCTGCCATAAAATCTGACCAAGGTCAAATGTGTATACATGATGAGACAAATTATGTTTTGAACTTCAGTTTTTCCCATAATTAGATGAGAAATTGCCAGTTATGGAAAGGTAAAGAATGGAGAACACTGTGCATCCAAAAGTTTGCTTTTCAAATAAAACATTGAACTTTTCAGTAGTGATGGGCAAATCCCTGGATATTCGGGTCCAGCGGGTTTGACCGGACAGTTAAAAAAAAAAAAAATCGGTTAATGTATTAGAGCAGTACCCGAACCCGGACCACATTCAGATGAATGGGAGGGCCCGAACATCCGTTGTTTGCCACGCTGTCATCTGCAGGAAAAGCGTGGCAAGCGCTTCCATTGATCAGCGATAAGATCATTACTGCCAGTCAGAGAGCTACCGTTCCCACGCTGCCAGATGACGCAGCTGTAACTGGCGGTATAACGTTTGCCTCTGGTCACATAGGCATTTGCTGATGAGAGAGTACTACTCCCATCAGCCTACATCTGCTGCAGCTATTAACAGCGAGAGCAGGCACCGCTGATGGAAGTATTCATCAGCCAGCGCCAGCGCTATAAATAAATAAAGAAAAAATGACATAGGGTCTTTATTTTTTTTGATAACCAGCATGGCACAACTGACAGCTGCTGGCTGCAACCCTTAGCTTTTTATCATGGCTGGTTATCAAGAATAGAGGAGTCCCCATGCAGTATTTTTTTATTATTTAAATAAATGATTTAAAAAACGGCATGGGGCTCCCCCCCCCTTTTTTTTACAACCAGCCAAGCTAAAGCAGACAGCTGGGGGCTGGTATTCTCAGACTGGTAAGGGGCCATATATGTATATTGTCCCTCTCAGCCTAAAAATAGCAGCCCTCAGCCTCCCAGAAAATATGCATCTATTAGATACGCCAATTCTGGCGCTTTCCCGGCTCTTCTTACTTGCCCTGTGGTGGTAATAAGTGGGGTTCATAATTGTGGGATCAGTTTTGCTGGTTATCGAAAATAAAACAGACCCCACATCTTTTTGTTTAATTTATTTATTTATTGCTCATGAAACTGCTGATAAATACTCCCATTAGCCACACCTGCTCTAGCTGTTATTAGCTGTTATTTTTACCACCAGTCACAGCTGCTGGTGCTCTGACCGGCGGTAATAACCTTACTGATCAGAGCCGCCGATGTTGCTGCATGACAGTGCGGGAAACACCTGATGTTCGGGGTGCCGATCCAGTAGGTTGCCCTAACAGTAGGTGTTCTGTACAGGCCCCAAACTTTACTGTTCAGGTTCACCGATCACTACCTCTCAGTATTCTTTGCATTATATTCTTTGTACTGTATTATATACTTTGTATTGTATTCTTTGTATTATATTATGTTCATTGGCAACAAAACATGGTGTGAGTATTATCGTAAAAGAGAAAAATTTTCCAGCTTCTTGATAAAATGTAAAACTTTAATCCATCATATAAAATAGTAGAAAACACACTCCTGGGACAATGCCATATCACAAGTGAAGAAAGCTACGCGTTTCGACCATACGGTCTTTGTCACAGCTGATCTACTCAGCAGTCCATCCAGTATAAGAAGGACTGACCTTTTTTTTTTTTTTTACCTTTCCATTGGTAGGTCAGTCCTTCTTATACTGGATGGACTGCTGAGTAGATCAGCTGTGACAAAGACCGTATGGTCGAAACGCGTAGCTTTCTTCACTTGTGATATGGCATTGTCCCAGGAGTGTGTTTTCTGCTATTTTATATGATGGATTAAAGTTTTACATTTTATCAAGAAGCTGGAACATTTTTCTCTTTTACTTGGATCTGCACTACGTCGAGTCAGGACAAAGTTCCGTGCTCCTTGCACATATCGGTGAGCTGGCTTTTTTCTTTCTTTGTACTTAATCTGTGAGTATTATATACAGTATATAATGCATTTGTATTATGGTATAATATTCCATCAATGCAACTTTTCCAATCTAGTTGTTTTCTATTATTTTTATATAAAACATGTAATTGCTACAAAGGCAGAGCAAATAATCATTATTGATCCTAGGTGAAGTTTGTAGCAAATTTTTGATGAGTACGGTAACTGCTGAACTATGTTACCTAGAAAGAAGCCAATTAGAGAAAATCCTAAAAATGGAGGAAATGTTACAGAAGGACAAAAATATGGATTTTTTTTTACGATTTGTTGCCTTTTGGAGTGTTTAGGTATAGTATACTACTTATGTATCACATAACTTTTATCCAGTTAAACAGAATTTGTCAACAGGTTTATGCTTCATAATCTGAGGGCAGCATAAAATAGGGACAGAGACCCTGGTTCCAGCGGTGTGTCACATAGAATGAAGTACACTATCGTTTGGTTGCAATCATAGTTTTACCTTCTGCGGCTCTGCTAGTTTTCTCAATGATGAACTGACTCCATCCATGCTGTTGGTTGACAGCTTTCTGCGTACACTGTGCTTAGGCAGAAAGCTATCAGTCAATGGCGGGGGCACATTTATAGCCAGAGTTCATGAATATTGAGGACTTCATAGTAAAAGCTCATCACTGAGAAGACTATCAAAGCTGCGGGAGAGAAAACAGTTGATACAAAATTACAGTAAGTAACCCAGCCAGTGAATCAGGGTCTCTGTTTCTACTTTATGCTGGCCTCAGAGGGGGCAGTATAACATTGGTGACAGCTTCTCTTGCTGTACACATAGAATAAGTTTTGACCTAACGAGCCAATTAGAGCAGCATAATAGTCCCCTGTGCAGGAAATAGGGAATGAAGGATTAGGCATATCGGATTTCAACATGCCCAGTCCTTTTTTTCCCCCTGGGAGATAAGTTCCAACCGGGAGTTACTTATCTCTCTTTTTATTGAAGTAGCAATCTTAATTTTAGTTTTATTGCAGCAAACCATAGAAAGAGTAAACTAAAGGCTTTTCGAAATACTGGGTATAAACATTCCCCCGGAAGAAATGCCTAATGGTGAGAATTTTACTAATGTGAACCCACAATTTTTTAATGGGGATCCACGTGAAATGTAACTCTCCCTTTCTGATATTTGGATTTGATAAAACCTTATTGATACGTCATGTGCGGATTACATGTGTTTTTAGTGATTTCTAGTCCGGAAATACGTACACTAAAAAAGCATGTGCGTTTTTTACCTGCAGATTTTCCGCATCAAATGCAATTCTATGCCGAAAATCTGCACGTAAAACTGAGAGTTTCGTCAGGAAAGGTTTTTCTAGTGCAGATTTCAAACACGCACCACCGGTCAGTTTGCGAAGATTATAAAAAAGCTGTGTGTGAGATGTGTATGAATCCCATACGTCTTGTTCGAACTGTTGTTTCTGTACGTTTTGTTTTGCACCGCGAAAATACGCAGCATCAAAAACTCATCATGGGAACTTAGCCTTAAGCGTCCCCCGTACTGAACTCAGACTTGAGACTCTTTTTTTCAGAACATTCCAAAATTTCAACTTCGTTCCGAATCCATAAACCTGGTGTATTTGTATCATTAACCCCTTTCCAACCCACTTTTTAAAAGTGGCGAAAGGACCGTAAATAGGAGATATTCACTATTCTATACAACGTAATTTGCAACTTTATGATGCCAGAAAAAAAAAACGTTAATGAACGTAAGCAAAATTGAAAGCCAGCAATCTCAATGCTGGGGGTCTGACCACTGGAACCCCCCAATATTTTCCATTAACTCCCTTGCAAAACAGCATTGTAATAAAGCGCCACTCAAGTCAATGGGCCGCCAAAACTTATTTTCAAAAGAAATATAATGAATAATATGTTCTCAAATGGTTCAAGATTTCCATTGCATACATGGCCATAAAAAATGTATTCAATTTGTTACGAGTTTAACTCTTTCCGATGCTTGAAAATCCGGTTTACCTGCAACACATCCTCAAACCTTTTCAGGATTTTTTTTCCTTTTGCATGTTTTTGGTACTGTTGCAACTTTTATCTAATAATAATAATAATCTGTATTTTTATATAGCTCTAATCAGATAATATGTCTCTTTACCTGGTTTTGACTTTAAAAAGACACCATGCATCAGAATGGCATTTTGTGAACCGCGATCTTAAACAGGAAGATATTAGAAATATTTATTGGGAAGTTTTGATCTATACTCCTTATTAGTATGTGTCCTAATAACCCCAACACTGTAATATGGCACTCATTGAATTCTGCAAGTGACCTATATGATGTGATTCACCTCTTGACCTGCAGAGGGAGCTGTTGCACCGTACTGAGCGGATAGTGACCGCTGGGGGATGGGAGCAGCCATAGTTCTTGCAGCAGTCTAGCGCCAATCTGGTAAACAGCCTAGGATTGTGGGCAGTGTCCATTCTCCAGGCTCGGTACCAAGTATGAAATCATAGGACTCAGTCCGGGCTACAGCTGTCAGATGGTAATAGTTTTTGGAGCAGGAGTCTGCAGAAATAGGCATTTAATTGTTAAAATTCAAGCTGCCATATTGTGCTGTTATTATATGGCTTTAATTTAGGTAATGTGGCTGAGTCATTCATTATCGCCGGACCCTGTGTAAATGCATTGTCGAGTTGTTGACATCGCCTAAAAGCACAAGTGAATTTTTGGTGTATGAGGCTCCAATTAACGCTAAGTGAGTTAGATGATATTTTCCAGTTTTTCTGTCGCTGCGTTCTCCATTAATGTATTAATAAAGCTTGCCATGCATTGATTTTTCCATGTCCTAAGCCTCACTGTATTACTTTGTGTTTTCAATGCATTAGCAGTCTGGCTTATAAAAGCAAAGCCGCATATTATTATGCCTTGTGTTATGAAAATCTGGGGCTGTGGGAAAATACAGGGCAGGCGAGACGGGAGCAGGGGGGACAAAATTCCTGTCACCTGTCCAAGAGCAAAACCTCTGTTACTTTACAGAGAAAACAGGCCTTCATTGTAGAGGATGTCGATTCTCATTGTTTCACTTTTTTTTTTTCATTTAAAAATAAGAGAATCGATGTTTTTTTTTGTTTGATTGAGGAGCGATGTTATCCATGAGGTCTGTAAAACAGTGCTCCCTGTGGCATTCGGAGGAATTGCACTCAAATATTTGACTATAGTCTGACGCTTTGATATAGAGCAATGAGTTCTATGAACAGTGCCCCGTGTGGAGTTATTTGGCATCACACTAGAATATTTAGAGGGGTTCTCCACTACTTGGTCAGCCCACTTCTGAATCCCTAGGTTTCTCCCCAGTAAAATAGTAACACCTGTACTCACCTCTGGTGCTGGTGTCATTCCAGTAGTGTCGGCACTGGCTCTCCCATTGCTGGCTTCACTGTCCCCTCCTTTGGATGTATTTGACATCCTGAAGCTGCTCGCTCACTTCCTCCAGATGTCTTGAAGGCAGGGAGAGTGAAGCCAGTGCTGATTGGCCGCCGGGATTGCATGACATAACATCGCTGAAATAGCGCCGACATCGGAGGTGAGAAATGGTATTATTATATTACTGGCGGGAAACATAGGGATTCAGAAGGGGTTGCATGAGTATCGGACAACTCCTTTAACTGTGAGCATCATGTAATCACAAAAGCATTATCATTAGCTTATAGCGCGGCTGCCCATACAGGAATGGCTTCCAAGATGCCGCTGAATAATTCATAGAAGAACTTGAATCGGAGACTAGATTGCTTCATTATAAGTGTATTCCACTTCCCGCTGCTGCTCTAGTCTTTGTGTTGTGGATGCAGCCATGACATTATGACTGCAGTGTGCATCACATCCGCTGCCAAGCGCTGCACTCAACAGAGCATCTGTGTAAATCTGCAGAGCTGCCGAGAGATTGGTGATGTGTTGTGTAGTCATGACTTCAGCGCTGAAGCCAAAACACAAAGACCAGATCAGTGGTGGAGAACCATCACTGGACCTGTGGGGGGGTGAAAATCTCTGACTTTGGTCTGTTACATGACTGCAGTCGTTTGGGGACCCCGTTGGGCAGTGGAAACCCCTTTAAAAGCAGATCTATCGCCAGATTTCACAATACAAACTGCATATATTTGTAAATAGATGTCTTAGACTTGATAAAGCTGGTGTACTTACTATGAAAAATCCATGCCAGAACGGTTGTATAATCCTTTGTGAACATTTCCTTGCATAATAAAATAAACGTTTTTGCAAGTCAAAGTAGAGATGGACTCCGAAAGTGGTCATTTAAAGTTCAGAATTATACAGCCATACCGACATTGTTTTCAAAGTAAGTACACCAGTGTTATCAGGTCTAAAAGATCTGATAATGTGCACGGTTTACATTGAGAAATCTGGTGGCAGATCCTCTTTAATAGAGTTTACGATACATGATTATGGATGAGGAGTTAACAAATAAGACTGAGTGACATGTACCCCCTTATTTTTAAAAAAGGAGGTTCTTCATCATCTGCAGTTTGTGTCCCAACTACAGTGAAATAGCACAACATTTATTACCGTTGCTGGCAAACTTTTTTTTTTTTGTATGGGTGAAGATAAGGGGTGCTAAGCGGCAATAAATAAAATATACTGTGTATCTCAGCTGAGGGATGCACAAATAATAAGATTATAAATTTGTTCTAAGTCTTCACATGTGATATACAAGCCACCTTGATAGTTTGTGCACCCTGGTGACTGACAGCACAACGGCTCACATTATCCCGTCTGCTTGTAGACATTGCTCAGCTAAAAGCTTCGGATGAATGCCAGAGTCTTGCAATACTTTTGCATTAGGGCTGGTGTCAAGAAATGTGGTATGCTAATCTGCAGATTGGTAATACTGTAAATCTGACTCTGCTAACGGCACAATCGCGCCTCCGTTGGCCGCTCGGACCTGCAAATCTTTACCAGCATTCTTCATAATTCACTAAACATCATAGAAAATTGACAGTTTTTTTAATTGTAGTTTTATTGAATATTTAAAAAAATGTAAAAAAGTAAACAAAAATTTACAATATTTGTGGTCCTACTGATGAAGACCTTCGAAACCGCACTGTTACCTTCTATATCGGATTCCTTTATTGGATACATTACCAGCAGGGCAGGTTACCCGCAATTCCTAAATACCTGAAAGAAACAAGAAATGGTACAATTGTACAGAGTGGCATAATTAAATATATTTGTGCAGTAAGAAAATACACGAGGTGGAAAAGGTACTCATTGCAAAGCAGCACAAGGATTTGGAGGCGACGACCGTTTCGCTGAACAAAACCTTCATCTGGAACCATTTTTGCTGTGGCATGTGGAGACACACATGACTCAGAAGAGGTCTTAAATAAAATTTTAGCCTGTACACCACCTACTGAATTTAAGGCGCAGGCGTGTACCTCTTTATGAATTTGGCGCCTTCTACTCAAGTATGCACTGCGCTAGTCTTGATGATTTGTCCCCAATATGTCTATGTATTTACTCAGACGGCCCACTGATTCCAATGGATGCCATTCAGTACTTCCCCTGTTGTAGTGCTGCCAGAGAATTACGCACAAGTTTCACCCAAGTCTACACCGGCGGGATCAACCCTGGGATCAGAATATTTTTGGGAATTCCATCTAAAAAAATAGGTTGAAACAGAAAAAAATGTAACGGAAACCTGTCAGCCGGATTTTACCAAAGAAACTACAGTAGTTATTTGGCTCCATGCATCATAATATAACAATACAAGTGATGCCTGATTGCAGTAATCTTGTCAGACCTGAGAATATAAAGCAGATCAGCCTGGAAATTCATTGCTATACTCTTTTGAAACCAAATGAAAATTAGCCTTGGTTATAGGAACATCCTGTTACTTGTATATATACCACCTAGCAATTAAATATTATTATTATTGATACTTTTGCAGACATCTTGATACTTTTCATAACATATTGATTTCTTTATTTGAGTCTCACCCACGTGGATAAGTTTGAGGAATTGAGAAAAAAAAGAAACCCCAGCCCTCAGCCTGCACCTGCTTTGCAATCCACATACGCTTATTTTGAGCTTAGTTATATGTGGCTGCCAGAAGCTGCCGTTGCCTGCTGTCCTCCTGTAACCTCGTCCTGGGTAGACTGATTAAATGTCTGCCTTAATCCATGCTA
Source organism: Ranitomeya imitator (assembly GCF_032444005.1). Lineage (NCBI taxonomy): Eukaryota > Metazoa > Chordata > Amphibia > Anura > Dendrobatidae > Ranitomeya > Ranitomeya imitator. The sequence goes on along the minus strand of NC_091287.1, from coordinate 92,709,313 downwards.
CTAGAAATCATAACCTTTAATCCACTGATTATTGAAAAACCTTCAAAACCATTATTCCTGTCTGGAGCATAACCAGAAATTACCTTTGCGACTGATTTGATCCCTTTTAAAACCTGTTCTAAAAATGGTGGCTGAAATCTAATCGTTTACTTGGAAACATTTGCAGTTTTCGTTAGCACTGCTTTATGTACATGAGGTCCTATATACCGTATGTATTGTCGACACATATTTGGATTTGTTTTGGAATTTCGGCTGTGGGATCTACAGCTGTACCTTCTAGTACAGACCATGGAGGAATCTGCAACTGATTTTTATAATGGGGCCAATCTCAAAATTCACAATGTGTCCTATAGGTGGGTAGTTGTGAACCAATTGCAGTGCAGCTATTACCAACTGAACATATCCCCTTGTTCCCTTTAAAAAGGACCAAGTGGATATTATCAGAGAGGTTTCACTGTGGGCGTGGATGGTTTACTCTTTCCAATGCTGACCAATCATAGGCAGGCAGGAATATATTGGGGAAAGAAGAACATTCATCATCTTTCCCCCATCTCACTTGACTCCCCCAACAGACCTATCTATTAGAGTAAATGGCTGCCCACTCTCCCCAATCCCACAAGCTCGCTGCCTCGGTGTAATCCTTGACACTGATCTCTCCTTCAAACCACATATCCAAGCCCTTTCCACTTCCTGCCTGATCCGTAAATTCCTCAACCAAGAATCTGCAAAAACCCTAGTCCGTGCCCTCATCATCTCCCGCCGTGACTACTGCAACCTCCTGCTCTGTGGCCTCCCCTCTAACACTCTCACACCCCTCCAATCTATTCTAAACTCTGCCGCCCGACTAGTCCACCTGTCCCCCCCGCTATTCCCTGGCCTCTCCCCTCTGTCAATCCCTTCACTGGCTCCCCATTACCCAAAGACTCCTGTTCAAAACCCTAACCATGACATACAAAGCCATCTACAACCTGTCTCCTCCAAACATCTGTGACCTCGTCTCCGGTACTTTCCTGCATGCAACCTTCGATCCTCACAAGATCTCCTTCTCTACTCCCCTCTTATCCCCTCTTCCCACAATCGCATACAAGATTTCTCTCGCGCATCACCCCTACTCTGGAATTCTCTACCACAACATACCAGACTCTCGCCTACCATCGAAACCTTCAAAAAGAACCTGAAGACCCACCTCTTCCGACAAGCCTACAACCTGCAGTAACCACCGATCTCCCAAACCACTGCACGACCAGCTCTGCCCTCGCCTACTGTAGCCTCACCCACCCCTTGTAGATTGCGAGCGAGTTTTTATTATGTATACCCCTCCTCACATGTAAAGCGCCATGGAATAAATGGCGCTATAATAATAAATAATAATAATAACATGTCCTCACAATATCATTGATAAACAGCCTGCTCTTCTCACTGCGAAGTGATGATGTGCTGGAGCACAGCAGACCCAAGTTTAATTGTATTTGTACAGCGTGCATTTTTGGCTAAAAATCCTTTTTGCAGTACTGTTTTATAAAGAATATTAAATTAGCTTGTACAGCCACAATAATTAGTTTTAATTCATGTGATTCATGGCTGCAATCAACAGTTCCTTATAAAGCTGTGTGTTTGGGTCCCTAGACCTGCAGTTGAGCTAGGACTTGGATTTTTGTGATATGGGTACACCCATAGTATGCATGTCTGAAACTGGATTAGAAGAGCATTCAAGGTACGACAGATAAATCTTACAAATCCCGCTCAAGTAGAGATTTACTGTTAACTTATCCTGCAGTCTGCTACATACTATGAAACATAGTGGCTGGAGAAGGTAAACCATCCAAAAATGGAAATAAAACCCTACTAAAAAATGTTTTTCTTTTTTTAAGTAATAAAGGTGTCCATTTCCTTTGAAAGTATTAAATGTCACAATCATGCCTAAGGCTAGGGTCACACTGTGTTATGGCGGTACGTTTAACGGACTACGTTACACCGTGGCATAACGCGGTGTAACGTAGTCCGTTAACTCCGCCATTGATTGTAATGGCGAATGCATCGCTAGCACACGCCCACATTGGGCGTGCGCTAGCGATGTGCCGTCATTTGAGTGATGGACTGCGAACGCTGCTTGCAGCTAACGCGGTCCATTCCTCACTAGCGCAGATCGGGGGTCTGCGCTAGCGGGATCAGCTAACGCGATCCCTTTTGGGACATTGCGTTAGCGCAGTCCGTAGCGCTATGCGATAAACGGACTGCCCTAACGCAATGTGACCCTAGCCTTATAGTACGCATTATGTTTAAACCCTTTACCCCTTCCCCCAACCCCCCCACCTCACCACCCAACATCGCAAAGCCTGTTTTCACCTTCATGACCAGGCCAAATTTTACAGTTCTGACCGGTGTCACTTTATGTGGTAATAACTCTGGAACGCTTCAACAGATCCCACTGGTTCTGAGTGTGTCTTTTCGTGATATATTGTACTTCAAGTTGGGGTAAAATTTATTCGATGTGACTTGCGTTTATCTGTTTAAAAATTTGAAAATTTTAAAAATTTTGCAATTTTCAAACTTTACATTTTTATTGCCTGAAACCAGAAAGTTATGTCACATAAAATAGTTAATAAATAACATTTCCCACATGTCTACTTTACATCAGCACAATTTTTGAAACCTCATTTTTTTTGTTAGGAAGTTATAAAGATTAAAGTTTACTAGCGATTTCTCATTTTTCCAACAACATTTCCAAAACCATTTCTTTTAGGGACCACATAACATTTGAAATGACTTTGAGAGGTTGGTATGAGAGAAAAATACCCAAAATTGACACCATTCTAATAAAAACTGCACCCCTCAAGGTGCTCAAACCCACATTCAAGATGTTTATTAACCCTTCAGGTACTTCACGGGAATTTTTGCAGTGTGGAAGGAAAAAATGAATATTTAACTTTTTTTCACAAAAGAAATTTAGTTTAGACCTAATTTTTTTATTTTCACAAGGGTAACAGGAGAAAAATTTGTTGTGCAATTTCTCCTGAGTACACCGACATCCCATAAGTGGGAGAAAAACTACTCTTTGGGTGCACGGCAGGGCTCGGAAGGGAAGGAGCACCGTTTGACCTTTAGAACACAAAATTGGCTGAAATTGAGTCCTGAACAGCTCATTTACATATAAGAAAAACATGGATTTCTCTGGAATAAGACATCATATTGCATATATCACGGTATCATTTTATTCAGCTTCCCATGACCTCCATCCCCCTATAGACGTCTAAAGGTACCTTCACACTAAGCGACGCTGCAGCGATCCAGACAACGATCCGGATCGCTGCAGCATCGCTGTTTGGTCGCTGGAGAGCTGTCACACAGACAGCTCTCCAGCGACCAACGATGCCGGTAACCAGGGTAAACATCGGGTTACTAAGCGCAGGGCCGCGCTTAGTAACCCGATGTTTACCCTGGTTACCAGCGTAAAAGTAAAAAAAAAAAACACTCCATACTTACCTTCCGCTGTCTGTCCCCCGGCCCTGCGCTTAGTAACCCGATGTTTACCCTGGTTACCAGTGAAGACATGGCTGAATCGGCGTCACACACGCCGATTCAGCGATGTCTGCGGGGAGTCCAGCGACGAAACAAAGTGCTGGACTTTCTGCTCCGACCAACGATATCACAGCAGGATCCTGATCGCTGCTGTGTGTCAAACTGAACTATATCGCTAGCCAGGACGCTGCAACGTCACGGATCGCTAGCGATATCGTTCAGTGTGAAGGTACCTTTAGGAGGGTTGATCCTACTGACAGATTTCCTTGAAATTGTGCCGGTCACATCCAACACTACCAATGTATCTGTCAGGTTGATTTCAGATTTATGACAACATTTTCCATGACAGTACTGAATGATACAGTCATACAAAATTTTGTAACAAATCTGATAAGTATGAAATCAACTTGACAGATACATTGGTAGTGTTGGATGGTAGTTTTCAATGGAGCTTCCAAAAATCTGTGTGGATGCTGTAAAAAGATAGTCCTTTCTGATGACTGGGAATGAGACATTTCTGCAACAGATCTGCGACTTATCTACGTACAGCGTCATCTGCATGTTGTGGTGACAGGGTAGTGACAGATCGTTATACGTCTTACTATGATAAATGATGAATTACGTGCCGCTGTTCAGAATTGGCAAACACTGATTTTAATAGTGGTATTATTTAATCTGTCTCAGACTTTGGGTTTGGCACAGTCTTAATAGATACTTCACAAATATGTTTCTTTGTATAATGCATTTTTTTGGAAAGATACAACATATTATTTATTCAGTCATAAAATCCAAATGTAATTAAAAATTTCCACTTGATCTAATGGGATTAAAGATATTTTCCATTATTTTCCCTTAATGTTTTCAGTGTTTCCAGCCGTACTTTACCCATTGTGATACACAGTCCTGCAGAACAAAAGCCTTATTAATTTCTTTCCAAACCCAATAAAACCCCCATAGTCCCAATCAGATCTGACATTTCCTACTGACTGCGGAAACAAACATAAAACAATATTGTGGAGAAACGGGGTCAGTGGGTGCTCTCGTCCGCTGGCCCGGCTGTCTTTTGCAAGACTGCATGGACCACGGCTCATACCATTGAACGCCCGCTCTATCTCCCAGTGGGCAATACACTACACAGACAACACAGGGTTAAGGTAAAACAGTGTGGCAATACTTTTTTGAACCACAACACACAATAGCAAACAGAACAATCTCAACATGGCTGGAAAGGCTTGGTTACATGGGCGCATATAAAAGATCGCTGCGTCTCCACGTATTTCCAGTATGACATGATGCCAGAGCTCCCAGGGTCACTACTTCATCTGTGGATGCACGCACAGAGAAGAGGTAACGACAAGCATAGGGAGATGACCAAGAACTTTCCATAGAGTCCATACAAGGTCCAAAGCCAGTTGACAGGAGAGTCACCACCTGGCTTATCTGACCATCTCCATGGAACCAGGCGACCAGCGGGTCCCAAACCTGGCTTTCTCCAAACATATCCATGGTTCAGAGATGGTCACTGGGTCAGATCTGTGTCCTTCCAACCGGAGCTGAAAATCCCTAGGTTGTTTCCTATAGAATCATAGATCAGTGTCCCTCGTGATGGTGCCATGATGGATTGGCTGCAGTCCTTTCTCTTGTCTGTTGGGTGGTTTGCAGAATGTCTGGCTGGTAGCTCTGTGTTACTTCCATCTACCAGGATGTGATCTCTGAGTCTTTTTATACCCAAGGCATGTAAGCTATTTTTAGAATTACCCAGGGTCCAACATCAAGATACGGTAAACAATGGTGATGGGATTAAGTAGCACTATTAGCATATAAGCACACATCAATAAACAAATCTTAACACACCCTATGTACAGTCACTATTACAGACTTAAGCTAGAGTCACACATAACGATATCGTTGCAACGTCACACTTTTGGTGACGTAGCAACGATCCCGCTAACGATCTCGTTATGTGTGACAGCGACCATCGTTGGGGAATGATCAGGACCATTTTTTGGTCGCTGATCACCCGCTGTCATCGCTGGATCGGCGTATGTGACGCCGATCCAGCGATGTGTTCACTTGTAACCAGGGTAAATATCGCGTTACTAAGCGCAGGGCCGCGCTTTGTAACCCGATATTTACCCTGGTTACCATTGTAAAAGTAAAAAAAAAAAAGAACAGTACATACTCACATTCTGATGTCTGTCATGTCCCCCGGCGTCCACAGGGTTAAAACTGCTTTCGGCAGGAGCGCCGGCCGTAAAGCAGAGCACAGCGGTGATGTCACCGCTGTTACTGCCAGCACTGACACAGTATATACACAATAAAGCAAATGGAGTCAAAGAGGCTCATTCATGAATACAAAAGTATAACATTTATTAAGTACATCGTCATAAAACAATCTAAGCATAATAATACAAAAGTTAGTTATACAAAAAGAGGATTTCTCACTATTTGTACAAGGATCCAGGTAAAGATGTTCCTACACCCACACAAACATAAAGTGTATTGGCCAGAGGTTCAAATTCTCAATGCTATGATATTACAATTGCATGTAGCCACTATACAGGGGCTGCCGTTACAAGGTGGTACAATATTAAAAAGACTGAACCTCACCCATGTTTGCCGTAGTGTGGATGCGGAACCGCCAGGCCCTACGCGCGTTTCGCGTAGGCTTCTTCAGGGGGCCGTGTCAAGTGTGTCACTACGAGGTCTTAAATAGTGCTACCGCACCTGATGTGGATAACCGGACCTGAACGGCGCATGTACGCGCGACGCAGGCGCCGGAAATTGCATCATCCCCGGCCTCCCGAGCGACGCCAGGGAGCCATCTCCATGGCAACCATGGTCGGCGCGCATCACCCAATGGGCGCCAAGAACGATGCTCCGAAGCACCGACGTCACGGTCATGCGCACTGGCCCGTAGTAGAAAAAATGATGAGAGCGGGAGCTATAAACATATGTAAAGTGCGAAGTGCTGTGCAAATGGGACGCTGAAACAACCCTTAGTGCGTACTGAATTTCCAAGTGCCTAACACCAGAGTCATGGAAAATACATGAGTCCGTACTGAATAGGACGCAAGGTGTCCCTAAATATGTACCAATCCAGGCACATCACAGTGTAATCATAAAAGTGCATAGAGGCGTGCCAAATGCAACGTTAAGACGTCACTAATTATGTGCACATAAGGTTACATTTGAAAATGCATACTACTGTGCTAGATAGTACGCACAAGCGTTCCAAAAATATACTAAGTAAAGTTACATAAAAACTAATATCAAAAAAACAAAATAATATTGATTCACATAACTTTTATATGCATATATAGTTATATATAGAAAATCAACAATAAACATATTATAAATACATATAGAAATTTCAGTGCAGTTCTTTCTTGAAATATAGAAGTGAAGAAGTGAATCGAATTCCCGCATCACTCATCATCCACTCGGTAAGATGGCTATTGTAAATAGATTTAGTCCCTTTATGGTACAACTAGAAATAAACATAAAAATAAAAATAAAATGAGACATCACATAAAACATAAAAGACACACGGATATAAAATACCAAATCCAGAGGTAATCTGTACAATCTAAAGGAACGGGGCGAAACTAATTTGTTCGTTCAATCCGTGAGGTACCAATGTATTAAGGATCGTAATCCATCTACATTCGCGCTGGAAAAGAAGACGTTTTAAATTACCACCCCTGATCCCGGCGTGGACCCTATCAATCCCACATACTCTCAAATCATTGGGATTGCAGTTGTGTTTCTCCCTGAAATGTCTTGGGATGGTTTTGAGGTTCCCCGTTTCCTTTTCCAATCTTGCGGCTGTGATTTCCCTCACGTGTTCGCGTGTCCTCACACGTAACTCCCGTGAGGTGAGGCCTATATATATGAGGTTACAGGTGCATTTCGCATAGTATATAACAAATGTGCTCTTGCACGTTATAAATTCTCTGATTTTATATTCCTGTACCCCATCTGAAGAATAAAAGGAAGAGGCTCTCTGATGGTTTTTGCATGCCAGGCACTCAGTACAGGGGAAAAATCCCACTCTTGGTTTCCCAATGCCAGGGATTGTGGGTGGTTTTGCCACATAGTGACTCTTAACGAGAATGTCACGTAGGTTCCGGCTTCGTTTAGCCGTCATCAGTGGGTATTCAGAGAGGTGTTGTTTCAATATTGGATCGGTTGTAAGAACCGACCAATATTTTGATAGGATGGAACGTAATTCGTCCCAATTCGAATTAAAAGTTGTAATGAATCTTGTTGACACTTGTTGTGTCTTATCCATTCCCTTTTTGTTGGCACAACTCTGTCCCTGTTGGTTCTGGGATAGCAGCGAGGTCCTGGGTGTTCTTTTTGCTCTTTTATATCCCTTTTTAATACACCTCCTGCTATACCCACGTTCTCTAAATCTCTCCCCAAGGTCCACAGCTTGACGCTCAAAATCCTCATCAGAGGTACAAATTCTTCTCATCCTGAGAAATTGTCCCACAGGTACAGCCCTGATGGTTGACTCCGTATGTGCCGATGAGGCATGTAGAAGTGCATTCACTGAGGTATCCTTTCTGTGCACATCGGTGCCCAGTGAACCATCAGGCTGCACCTGTATCTTGATGTCCAGAAATGAAACCTCATGAGCATGGTAAGTATGGGTGAGTTTGATGTTGTAATTGTTGCGGTTCAAACTGGAAACAAAATGATCTAAATCCCTGACCGACCCCTGCCAAATGAAAAAAATGTCGTCAATGAAGCGGTACCAGCTAAGGATTTGGGGGACGGCATGTGCGTCATCAGGAAAGATCTCCCTCTCCCAAAATCCCAAAAATAAATTAGCATATGAAGGCGCACATGCCGCCCCCATTGCGGTACCACGCTTCTGCAGAAAGAAACGGTCCTTAAACGTAAAAAAATTGTGTTCCAAGATGAACCGCAACAAGTCCAACACCAGCTCACGGACGTCTGGATCAAGATTGCTAACCTCAAGGAAAAAGCTCGCTGCCCGCATGCCATCCTCGTGATCAATGCATGTATATAGCGTTTCAACGTCTGCTGTCACGAGGAGCATGTCAGGCTCGAGGTGCAATCCATCCAGACGTCTAAGGACGTCCATAGTGTCCCTGACATAGGAGGGCAACGTCTCGACCTTTGATTTCAAATAGTGGTCAATATATTTACAAATTGGTTCGTTTAGCCCTCCCATGCCAGAGACAATAGGACGCCCAGGAGGATTTAAACAACAGGGACAAAAATACCTATACCATACTTACAGAAAATCCGACAAAACAATTCCAAACAGAGTTGTGTCACATATTGGAGATAGCATTTGAAAGGGGGGTCATCACGAAAAAACTACGTGATGGCCTGACTGTGGACTGCCCTAGAACACCGACACTCTACCTCCTCCCCAAGGTCCACAAGGATGCTCAAAATCCTCCTGGGCGTCCTATTGTCTCTGGCATGGGAGGGCTAAACGAACCAATTTGTAAATATATTGACCACTATTTGAAATCACAGGTCGAGACGTTGCCCTCCTATGTCAGGGACACTATGGACGTCCTTAGACGTCTGGATGGATTGCACCTCGAGCCTGACATGCTCCTCGTGACAGCAGACGTTGAAACGCTATATACATGCATTGATCACGAGGATGGCATGCGGGCAGCGAGCTTTTTCCTTGAGGTTAGCAATCTTGATCCAGACGTCCGTGAGCTGGTGTTGGACTTGTTGCGGTTCATCTTGGAACACAATTTTTTTACGTTTAAGGACCGTTTCTTTCTGCAGAAGCGTGGTACCGCAATGGGGGCGGCATGTGCGCCTTCATATGCTAATTTATTTTTGGGATTTTGGGAGAGGGAGATTTTTCCTGATGACGCACATGCCGTCCCCCAAATCCTTAGCTGGTACCGCTTCATTGATGACATTTTTTTCATTTGGCAGGGGTCGGTCAGGGATTTAGATCATTTTGTTTCCAGTTTGAACCGCAACAATTACAACATCAAACTCACCCATACTTACCATGCTCATGAGGTTTCATTTCTGGACATCAAGATACAGGTGCAGCCTGATGGTTCACTGGGCACCGATGTGCACAGAAAGGATACCTCAGTGAATGCACTTCTACATGCCTCATCGGCACATACGGAGTCAACCATCAGGGCTGTACCTGTGGGACAATTTCTCAGGATGAGAAGAATTTGTACCTCTGATGAGGATTTTGAGCGTCAAGCTGTGGACCTTGGGGAGAGATTTAGAGAACGTGGGTATAGCAGGAGGTGTATTAAAAAGGGATATAAAAGAGCAAAAAGAACACCCAGGACCTCGCTGCTATCCCAGAACCAACAGGGACAGAGTTGTGCCAACAAAAAGGGAATGGATAAGACACAACAAGTGTCAACAAGATTCATTACAACTTTTAATTCGAATTGGGACGAATTACGTTCCATCCTATCAAAATATTGGTCGGTTCTTACAACCGATCCAATATTGAAACAACACCTCTCTGAATACCCACTGATGACGGCTAAACGAAGCCGGAACCTACGTGACATTCTCGTTAAGAGTCACTATGTGGCAAAACCACCCACAATCCCTGGCATTGGGAAACCAAGAGTGAGATTTTTCCCCTGTACTGAGTGCCTGGCATGCAAAAACCATCAGAGAGCCTCTTCCTTTTATTCTTCAGATGGGGTACAGGAATATAAAATCAGAGAATTTATAACGTGCAAGAGCATATTTGTTATATACTATGCGAAATGCACCTGTAACCTCATATATATAGGCCTCACCTCACGGGAGTTACGTGTGAGGACACGCGAACACGTGAGGGAAATCACAGCCGCAAGATTGGAAAAGGAAACAGGGAACCTCAAAACCATCCCAAGACATTTCAGGGAGAAACACAATTGCAATCCCAATGATTTGAGAGTATGTGGGATTGATAGGGTCCACGCCGGGATCAGGGGTGGTAATTTAAAACGTCTTCTTTTCCAGCGCGAATGTAGATGGATTACGATCCTTAATACATTGGTACCTCACGGATTGAACGAACAAATTAGTTTCGCCCCGTTCCTTTAGATTGTACAGATTACCTCTGGATTTGGTATTTTATATCCGTGTGTCTTTTATGTTTTATGTGATGTCTCATTTTATTTTTATTTTTATGTTTATTTCTAGTTGTACCATAAAGGGACTAAATCTATTTACAATAGCCATCTTACCGAGTGGATGATGAGTGATGCGGGAATTCGATTCACTTCTTCACTTCTATATTTCAAGAAAGAACTGCACTGAAATTTCTATATGTATTTATAATATGTTTATTGTTGATTTTCTATATATAACTATATATGCATATAAAAGTTATGTGAATCAATATTATTTTGTTTTTTTGATATTAGTTTTTATGTAACTTTACTTAGTATATTTTTGGAACGCTTGTGCGTCCTATCTAGCACAGTAGTATGCATTTTCAAATGTAACCTTATGTGCACATAATTAGTGACGTCTTAACGTTGCATTTGGCACGCCTCTATGCACTTTTATGATTACACTGTGATGTGCCTGGATTGGTACATATTTAGGGACACCTTGCGTCCTATTCAGTACGGACTCATGTATTTTCCATGACTCTGGTGTTAGGCACTTGGAAATTCAGTACGCACTAAGGGTTGTTTCAGCGTCCCATTTGCACAGCACTTCGCACTTTACATATGTTTATAGCTCCCGCTCTCATCATTTTTTCTACTACGGGCCAGTGCGCATGACCGTGACGTCGGTGCTTCGGAGCATCGTTCTTGGCGCCCATTGGGTGATGCGCGCCGACCATGGTTGCCATGGAGATGGCTCCCTGGCGTCGCGCGTCGCTCGGGAGGCCGGGGATGATGCAATTTCCGGCGCCTGCGTCGCGCGTACATGCGCCGTTCAGGTCCGGTTATCCACATCAGGTGCGGTAGCACTATTTAAGACCTCGTAGTGACACACTTGACACGGCCCCCTGAAGAAGCCTACGCGAAACGCGCGTAGGGGCTGGCGGTTCCGCATCCACACTACGGCAAACATGGGTGAGGTTCAGTCTTTTTAATATTGTACCACCTTGTAACGGCAGCCCCTGTATAGTGGCTACATGCAATTGTAATATCATAGCATTGAGAACTTGAACCTCTGGCCAATACACTTTATGTTTGTGTGGGTGTAGGAACATCTTTACCTGGATCCTTGTACAAATAGTGAGAAATCCTCTTTTTGTATAACTAACTTTTGTATTATTATGCTTAGATTGTTTTATGACGATGTACTTAATAAATGTTATACTTTTGTATTCATGAATGAGCCTCTTTGACTCCATTTGCTTTATTGTGTATAGACTATTGGGAGTTGCTCCGCATTAGATTATATGGTGCTCTAATCTATATATTCATCAGCACTGACACAGTGCAGGGAAACTCTCGGCAGCAGCGCGTGCATTAGCAGCGCTCTTGCCGAAAGCAGTTTTGACCCTGTGGACGCCGGCGGGGTACGTGACAGACATCGGAATGTGAGTATGTACTTTTTTTTTTTTTTTACTTTTACAAGGGTAACCAGGGTAAATATCGGGTTACTAAGCACGGCCCTGCACTTAGTAACCCGATGTTTACCCGGGTGCTGCAGGGGGACTTTGGCATCGTTGAAGACCGTTTCAATAATGCCGAAGTCGTTCCCCTGATCGTTGGTCGCTGGAGAGAGCTGTCTGTGTGACAGCTCCCCAGCGACCACACAACGACTTACCAACGATCACGGCCAGGTTGTATCGCTGGTCGTGATCGTTGGTAAGTCGTTTAGTGTGACTTTATGATTACACAGTATGTTAGATAGTATATCAGTGGGCAAGTCTGTCTTCTTGACCCACCAGACATAAATACTTAAATTCACAAGCCAATATACAGATAAAACGCCAGTTCTTTTGGTTTTGCAAAAACATGGTTGTCTGGGAAATTAAGATACAATCTGGTTTCTTCACAACTATCACAGTCTTATAGATGTGCGGTGATGTCTTCTGTGATGTCCTTAGCTTACTATGTCCTAGAGAAGACTCCAGCACCAAAGAGCAGATTTTCCTATGGATGTGCCCAGATTTATGTTGACATTATGGACTAATATTTAAGCATCGAAAGGTTTATAGGCCAAAAAGTCCCGATCAGATATTCAGGTTAGCATTGTGGTCATTGGATCAGGTCTGTACCATATTTTATAGTATTCAGTTAAAAACAACCTATCAATATAACCATGCTATAAATATGCATTTTCTTTACCTTGTCTAAATGCCTCTGTTCTCCTGAATCTTTCACTTGTTTATTATCTGTTCGTGTGATTTTCCATTCCTGAGATGTGATCCATTCTCTCTGTTTAGAAATCTAGTTTTCTTCGTTTATCCAACAGGGCATGGTCTTTATGAAGACTCTTGTTGAGATCAATTGAAGATCACACCCACTTCGCTAATAATACTAGATTTAAAAATAGGGAAGAAAGGTCCATATCACAGGAACAGAAAGGTGTAGGAACAAACGAATAACAACAGCAGATTGAGGAGAACCATGGCATCTGCAAGGCGTTTGTATGTTCTCTCCATGTTTGTGTGAGTTTCCTCCTTGTTCTCCGGTTTCCTCCCACACTCCATAGACATACTGATAGGGAATTTAGAGTGTGAGCCCCATCGGGGACAGTGATGATAATGGATGTAAAGCGCTGCAGAATAAGATAGCGCTATATAAGCAAAGCATATTAAATAAAATAAATGGCATATACAGCAGGTAAAATAGTTGATGTCTCGTCATCTCTAAACCCTTGCCGACATGTGATGCCAGTTGCCGGAGTATGGTGCAGGTTCAGGAACTGAACAGACGATACCTTGGAGAAAACACCAGAATTGCAGTTTTTCGGTTGCCGCAATAAGAAGCGATCAAACCATAGTATGCATCTCAAAATTGTACCAAAAAAACACCAGCAAGCTACACAAAAAAGACGCTGCAACACAGTTCCATTGATGGAAATATATAAAGTTACTGATCTCACAAAATGGCAGCACAAACCACATTTTATTTCATTTTTTACAAATGTAAGAATTTTTTTTCATCACTTAAATAAGAAGGGAACTGTACATCTTTGATATCTCTGTAACGGTAATGACCTGAGAAATTATGTTACCAGATCATTTTGACCACAGAATGAAAGTTGTAAAAACAAAACCCCAAAATAATGTCTCACTTTTTTTTTGCCACTTGACTGCACCTGTTTTTTTTTTCTCCGTTTTCAGTACATTGTATGGTAAAATGAATGGTTTTCCTTTTAAATATACTATTCGTCCAACAAAAAAAGAAGCCCTCATGTGGCTGTGTCGGCTGAAAAATAAAAAAGTTATGGCTCTGAGGAAAAGAGTAGGAAAAAAATGTAAGCACGGAAAAAAAAGAAGAAGAAGTGTCTGGTCATGAAGGGGTTAATTCATATGCCATAAAAAAAGACATATGGACCAGTGTTGGCTTCATTAGAAAGTATGTCAGCTCACTGAATTGATCCGTTCAGTAAATCTATTACTCGTGCTGTTCTTCTGTTGTTTCCAATGAACAAGTTAGAATCTGGGTATTACTATTCACCTAAATAAAGTCAATAAAGTGTGTCACCACCATACATTCTGATCAATAATAATTGGCCAGTGTCACGCTGGTGTCACACCACCGTATCGCCTCTCATCCGAGAGACATGGGCCAATTATGATAATCACACTCTGATCAAATTCTGATCCGACCTGAGGAAAAAATCTCATCCTGTCCAAGAAGAAAAATCTGACATGTACGTGAGCCCATAGAATGGGTCCGAGTGTGATCCGATCTTTCGACGGATCGCACTCAAACTGAAAATACGGTCCTCTGCTCAAGCCCTTAAAGTGATCAATCTGAGGAAGAGGAAGTGGAATTAGACAAGGCCAAGTACAACTATCCACCATATCACAATAGAGAGCAAAAACACAGAAATCAATGCAAAAAATACAATAGATTTAAAAATCTTTTATTATAGTATATTAAGTGATGAGCAGGATAAAAGGGAGAGAACAAGTGCGGGTGAGATGGTCAGACACTGGCCTAAAAGCCTGAAAACTTTGGAGAGTTACAACTACGGAAATGCATAGACAATATATCAGTGTATGGTAATACCCCCCAAAATATATATCATACCTATAATGGTATTACGTTCTTCCGAAAGCCCTTTTTCTTATATATTTAGACTACCCACTGTGCCTACTATATGTCCAGTACTATATTTTCTACTCGTTCTCTGGAGGATTTATGTTCTTATTATTTTATTATAGATTCATGACCGATGCAGCTCGACGTGAACAAGAAACCTTAAAGAAGAAAATTCAGCCCAAGCTCTCACTGACATTGTCCAGCTCTGTATCCCGTGGAAATGTGTCAACACCGCCCCGCCACGGCAGTGGCAGCCTCACCCCACCAGTCACTCCACCCATCACTCCATCTTCTTCATTCCGCAGTAGCACCCCTACAGGTAAGTTAGTGGAAGTACTACATGAAGCTTTCGGTGCCCAATATATTTATTCACTAGAATTACATTATTTTTACATAAAATGAAGTCTTACACGGATGTTAACGTACATTGATGTTTAGACATACATTGTCAAAACTCTACTGTTTTAGCAGCAGCATTCATAATTAAATGACATACCCTGTATGTAACTCCTTTCTCATGTACAGCACCATGGAATTAATGGTGCTATAAAAATAAATAATAATAATAATAAAAAAAAAATAACGTTTGAGTTCTAGGCATCAGTCCTGGAGGCTGAAGTGCTCTTCCCTCTGTGTAGTAAGAGCTCTGCAGCTTTTCCGCTCTGCTCCTGAGTGACATCTGTAGCAGGCGACTTCAGAGCTCTCACAAGGATATTGTTCTCCAGAATAAAACTTTATTAATTAATGGTGCTGCTGATACAGTACAGTAAGATATGTTTAAACACCTTTCCTGTCTTCCTCTTTTTAATCTTATTTTATTATTTTCCTTTCTAAATGAAACATCTTTCTCAATTGTCCTCATAAACTCACTTCCATTTTGCTGTAGAGTCTGTTTAACTCCTCTATTTGGCTGGCTGTGCTGCTGCTTCTAATATAGATTTGACAGCACTTCTGCTCATCATCTCCTCCTCTTTCCTCTCACTGTTAGAGATAGCAATAGAAAGGCTATACATGACAAATCAAGCTATTAGGGAATGCGAGAAAGACCACTAAATTAACAATTAGTTGGAGTCAACTTACTCCTCTTGGAGCACCCGGTATGTCCAGCGCATGTGCAAAGACAACCTATTGACTTCATTAAGCACCATCATATTTTTCATTTCTCCACTTGCGGCACTGCAAGCAAGTTACAGTCTTGTTGTCCAGACATCATTTGACTGGAAGGGTAATTTAAATCAAAGGTATGTAGATTTTAACATTTATATCCTAGCATTTTTTTAGGATTACAACATTAGTGAGTTTCTTAATATATTAGATGCGTCTTACATATAAATAGCCACCTTAGAGTCTCCTGCTTTATTCTATACAGCTCTATAGCTTGTTGTATAAGTGGAATAATTGAGCAAGTATGCACCAGACATGCTAAGCCCCATGGATTGGAAAGTCTTACCCCACCTCACGGCCTGGAGACACTGTAGTGCAGTCTCGCCTTTTCGTATCTGACTGTGAACGTCATAAATTCATCTTTTTAACCTTGAAAGCATCACTGCAAATCATACTTATTTTGGGTACTGGTGGCTTTTTTATGCTCTGTGAATGGTATATAATGACTTTTAGAGTCCAATGTAAACATTCCTTTTCCTGCAGAATGATTAGAATTTGGAAATTGTTAATCATGCATAAAAATGTTAGACGCCCCCCCCCCCAAACAATGTTAGCTAATAGGCATTGCTTTATGGGCTTGTCCTTCACTGGTTTCTTTTATCAGTTTATGCAACATAATTAGGAGAAAAATAAGTTTTATTAAATCATTTTGTTCCCCGCATGGGGTAAGCAGGCCAGAAATGAAAAGCCATATAGTGCAATAATTATAGCCCTGGACTTGGAGAGTGCCACAGCTTTGGGGACCCATCTCACCCCGACTGCTTTTTTCTCTGCTTGCCACCATGTAAATGAGGTTTACAAAATATCAGACAGTCAAGTAATTTTGTAAATTCATCATGAAAGATCCTTAGACAATAGAAGGAACTCTTATTTACAAGTAGAAGTTCTAGCAAGAAAATCCTATATTACCCTATTGCAGTCTGCATGGATTGAGATTGGTTGTGAAGTGCAATAAGTCATGTGTCAACAACCCAACGGAAATAAGAAAGACTTGTAACTCAGCAGTCAAGTCTCCCTGTGTAAGGCAAGAAGTTATATGCCATTAGTTATACTTACATGTACTTATATTCCTCCACCAGGAGCGGTATGAATATATATATTTAGCTCCCCCTAGTGATATGATGACTGCAATATGTTAAGAGGTTAAAAATCATCTGAGGGTTCAAAATGCTCACTGCACCCCTAGATGCACCTAAATGATTAATAAACGTCTTGAATGCAGTTTTGAGCACTTTGAGGAGTGACATTTTTAAATGGTGTCAACTTTCGGTTATTTTCAGTCAAATAGGCCCTCAAAGTCACTTAAAATGTGAGGTGGTCCCTAAAAAAATGGTTTTATAAATTTTGTTAGAAAAATGAGAAATTGCTGATGAACTTTTAACCATTCTAACCTCCTAACAAAAAAAAAATGTTTAAAAAATGATGCTGATCTAAAGTAGACATATGGGAAATGTTATTTATAAATTATTATGTAAGGCATGAATCACTGGTTTATGGATATAAAAATGTAAAGTTTGAAAACTATTATTTTTTTCTCCAAAATTCTGATATTTTCACAAATAAACGCCAAAAAATTCTACCTAAATTTTCACTAATTTGCATAGTGTTAGTAAAAAATGGTCTCAGAATCAGTCTTCGTTGAAGAGTTCCAGAGTTATAACCTCATAAGGTGACACTGCTGAGAATTGTAAAGTTTGGCCTGGTCAGGAAGGTGAAAACAGATTGGGGGGTGTAGGGGTTAAAAATCACTCTGACAGAAGGGCAAATAATTCCTGCACCCCTCTTCTCCCCTTTTATCTAACTGTATTAAAAAGTAGCATCTAATCCAGCGACTGAGCAAGTAAGGACAAAAATGTGCAAATGTAAAGGATTCCCCAATGAATAATTACAATTAATGTTCCTTATAGAAAAGAAGATTGCATTGTGCTTAACACTACGGAAATGATTTCTAATTAAGGATAGTAAGGGGTTAATAATTAGGCCAAAGTGATTTCATCAATGAATGCCGTAATATGCAGACGACTGTTTAATTTGGCTTCTTCTTAATGGGGGAGTAAAACATAAGTTTTAACTTAGCGACTGATGAAAATGCTAATTTATGATGTGGTCTGGATGTAACTAGCTCAGTGTCTGTCATATCCATTACTGAGATATCGAATTCTTGCTGTATAGAGCACCCAACGCCAGCAATTAATGTAGAGGCTTGTTTCTGTCTACCATATTTTTTATTTTTACAAAATACATTTTATGCTTGTATATTTAGGCATTTATGACGTTCTGTATGTAAGTCCTTATGATCCCATTCGGAACTAATCCTAATTTACATCTTTTGTTTTATTCGGTTTTAGCCATATAATTGAATAATGTGGTGTATTGTCAATAAAATGTCCATGATTGATAAGTAACTCTTAAGGTACCTTCACACTGAGCAACTTTAGAACGATAACGATAGCGATCTGTGACGTTGCAGCGTCCTGGATAGCGATATCGTTGTGTTTGGCACGCAGCAGCGGTCAGGATCCTGCTGTGACATCGCTGGTCAGAGCTAGAAGGCTCTGCTTTACGGCCGGCGCTGACACAATCAGTGCGGGAAGCTGACGCTGGGGGACATGACAGACATTGGAATGTGAGTATGTACTGTTTTTTTTTTTACTTTTACAATGGTAACCAGGGTAAATATCGGGTTACTAAGCGCGGCCCTACGCTTAGTAACCCGATATTTACCCTGGTTACCAGTGAACACATCGCTGGATCGGCGTCACACACGCCGATCCAGCGATGACAGCAGGTGATCAGCGACCAAAAAAAGGTCCTGATCATTCTCCAGCGACCAACGATCTCCCAGCAGGGGCCTGATCGTTGGTCGCTGTCACACATAACGAGATCGTTAGCGGGATCGTTGCTACGTCACAAAAAGTGTGACATTGCAATGATATCGTTAACAAAATCGTTATGTGTGAAGGTACCTTTAGTATCAGTACAGTTTAATTAAATTAGTGATATCTGTGACAGTGAACAATGCCTGACCAACTCAATGCCCTGCCAACTTGTTAGCTAAGCAGTGCCTGACCAATTTAACTCCCCCCCCTGCTGTTTTTACATTTGCAATTGTATATTTTTTCATGAACTCTTTTGTTCGGAATACTCACTATTTTTTCACACACAAAAAAACTTTTGCCACTAAATAACTTGATCAAATTGTACTTTTTTTCCAAAATATTTTATGGTTTCACATACTGTATATCTCGCATTGGTGGCCTAACAATTTGTATTGGTGGAGAAGCAAAGCTGAACTTTGGGTTCCTGAAAAACACTGTAGAAAAGCATCAAAAAAGCCAGCAAAAACTTCTTTACTGCCAAGAGATCAGGTTTTGGCTGCAGGAAAAAAAAGCAACGAAAAAGTAACGTCTGAACATAGCCTGACTTTGACTTCCAAGTTTGCTTCCTAAAATCTACTGATTTTTAAAGTCTAAAGGGAACCTGTTGGGTCCCCCTGTACCCCAAGATCCACCAGCAGTTGTGTCTACATATCTAAATACCCGGCCTAACAGTCCCTGTATCACATTAAACATGTAAACAGATCTTTGGAAATACTATTCTAAAGTCCAATTATGATATGTAAATGAAGCCTTCGATGGGGCGTTAGTGTCCCCTGACTGCACGGCCCACTTAGCTTGTTATCATGCCCTTGTGGGTGTGATAACATGACTTACAAGTGCTAGCGCTATACAAACCTCGCGCATACACGCAGCTTCTTTCTCTCTCTACATTGGACCTCTGAAGCCAGGTGTATGCGTCCAGACTTCAGAGAGGCGCACTGCGCATGTTTACAAGTGCAGAAGACTTCCGATCATGCGCAGTGCGCCTCTCTGAAGTCTGGACGCATACACCTGGCTTCAGAGGTCCAATGTAGAGAGAGAAAAAAGCTGCGTGTATGCGCGAGGTTTGTATAGCGCTAGCGATTATGCCAGAGCTTGAAAGTCATTTTATTAGGCCCACAGGGGCGTGATAACATGCTAAGTGGGCTAGTCTGGGGACACTAACACCCCATCGACTAGTCAAAGGGTTAATTTATAAATCACAAATGGACTTTTGAAATACTTTTTCTCAAGATCTGTTTGTGTCCAATGTAATAAAGGGACTGTTTGGCAGGGAATTTAGATATGTAGACGCAACTGCTGGCATTTCTAGAGGTACGGGGGACCTGACAGGTTCCGTTTAAAACGAGCTAAATTTATACCAAACCTCATCAAAATGCACAGGTTTTGCAAAACCGCCCCAGGCTTTTTGCTTCTCAAAGCAAATCATTACAAGAACAACCGAGTCCGAGGTGTCTTGCCTCTGTTTTTCAGTCATTGGCCTTTCTAAGGTAAGTAATAATTTAATGTAAAATGCAGATAAAATTTTGTAAAGAAAATTTGTCATCTCTCCTGACATGTCAGTAAATCTACTTTAATAAATATTTATATTCTGAATAAAATAAAAATTCTGGGGCATATTTTCTCATAATTCTGCAATTGTCATGTTTTTCCTGTGTTAATCAGCAGAACTGTAAAGGCAGCTCTGGTCTGTAACATTGTGAACATCCCCCGTAAAAGGGCTATTCTCATCATGTAATATGATGGCATATTGCTAAACTACACCATATAATTATGATGGGTAGAGGTCTAACCCCTAGATTTCTGCTGATTCGGGACAGATAGAAGATGTTTCTGTCTGACAATCCCTTTAACTAACCAGAGTTTAGTAAAACTAGGCTCTAGACCAGAAAAAAACAAAGTTTCAAACGATATCCAGATAATGTGAATCCTTATGGTAGATGCAGAAAGTAGAGCCACAGCCCGAGTGCACTGCCCCATAGGTGTCATCTGGTGCCATATATAACATATATGGCTTCCTACTTTGTTACTTCATTTTTTTTACTTATTGGAGAACCCCATTGACCAGGCAGGATTGTAGGAGAATCATATTGACCTGGCAGGGTTTTAGGAGAACCCCACTGACCAGGTAGGTTGTAGGAGAACCCCATAGACCATGCATGATTTTAGGAGAACCACATTAACCAGACAGGGTTGTTGAAGAACTCTACTAACCAGGCAAGATTGTATGAGAACCCCATTGAGCAGACACGGTTGTAGAAGAATCATATTGACCAGGCAGGGTTTTAGGAGAACCCCACTGACCAGGTAGGTTGTAGGAGAACCCCATAGACCATGCATGATTTTAGGAGAACCACATTAACCAGACAGGGTTGTTGAAGAACTCTACTAACCAGGCAAGATTGTATGAGAACACCATTGAGCAGACACGGTTGTAGAAGAATCATATTGACCAGGCAGGGTTTTAGGAGAACCCCACTGACCAGGTGGGTTGTAGGAGAACCCCATAGACCATGCATGATTTTAGGAGAACCACATTAATTAGACAGGGTTGTTGAAGAACTCTATTAAAGGGACACGGTCACCTGAATTTGGAGGGAACAATCTTCAGCCATGGAGGCGGGGTTTTCGGGTGTTTGATTTACCCTTTCCTTACCCGCTGGCTGCATGCTGGCTGCAATATTGGATTGAAGTTCATTCTGTCCTCCATAGTACATGCCTGCGCAAGGCAAGATTGCCTGGTGCAGGCGTGTACTACGGAGGACAGAGAATGAACTTCAATCCAATATTGCAGCCAGCATGCAGCCAGTGGGTAAGGAAAGGGTGAATCAAAAACCCCGCCTCCATGGCTGAAGATTGTTCCCTCCAAATTCAGGTGACAGTGTCCCTTTAACCAGACAGTGTTGTAGGAGAACTTCATTGACCAGGCAGGGTTTTAGGAGAACCCAATTGACCAGGTAGGGTTGTTGGAGGAACCTATTGACCGGGCCGAGTTGTAGGAATACTCCCTTGACCAAGCTGGGTGTATTATGTTGCCGATTGACAGTCTTTACAAGTTCTGTATTTTTTTTATTATTAAAGTTATGAAT
Source organism: Ranitomeya imitator (assembly GCF_032444005.1). Lineage (NCBI taxonomy): Eukaryota > Metazoa > Chordata > Amphibia > Anura > Dendrobatidae > Ranitomeya > Ranitomeya imitator. The sequence continues at coordinate 92,687,440 of NC_091287.1, read as the reverse complement.
TGTCATCCAAGTATAAATTCTTAACATACAGTTATAATGTTTTCTTGAGATCACATATATTATTTTTAGGAAAATATCCCCTTTCTTTGTTCAGTCAAATACTGTGAAGGAAGCAGTCATGGGACACTGTCTGCTGGCTGGATGTCAGTGACCTTCCCAATCCCCTAAGGCAAGCAGAGGAGATGGATAATGACTTCTTTTCAGTATGAAGGCTACATTTGAAAGGGCATACCAGCACATGTACTATGAACTAATAGCAGCAGCATCCATATTTGGTAACCCCCCAGGGATCCATAAATGTGGACTTGCATAGACCACACCTTAGTCCATTGCATCATGTCACTTCCTGTAATTCCTACTTCACATTTTCCAGTCTTTCTAAAAGAAGTAACTTCTCCGCTAGAAAGCATATTGTTCACATCAGCTTTCCAAGCCTTTGTCAGTAATAGCGTTTTACAATTACACTTCTACATTTATGTTTAATGGCTCCAGGTCTACAAGCCAAGCAGCATCCATACCACAGTGCTAGGAGACTTCCAGAAAAGTGGGAGGTAAAGACAGGCTCAAGTAAAATGTAATAAAACTTTGTTTTGTTAAAGCAATACTTTAAGTGATATTCTCAAAGATCCACAAAGCTGAGGTATGTGGTGCTGTTTGGCAGAGTCTTTTAGATGTCACTTTGCCTAAAGGACCGACAGAGGAATTAAAGTAGACATCTGGAATTCTGGTACTTGCCCAGTGACTATTTCACTCTACAAGGTCAAGAAATGGGTTTTTGACTATTTAACACTGTAGGGCCACGAGTTGTACGGTAACTCTATGGCTATGTTCACATCTGGCTTTTTGCTGTTCTTTCTAGTATCATCAAAAGGAGTGAGATTTCAGAACTCTCATGCACACACAACGGGATGAAGTTGAGCACTGCTGCCTTTTTGCAAATCTGCAGCGTGTCAAATCTTTCAGCGTTTTTTTTTTTTTCACCCACAGAAAGCAATGAGTAAGTGGAAAAATGATGAATTTGATGAATGAAACTAATAATAATATAATATTTATATTAACGTTATAGAGGGGACTTGTACAGACAATAAAGACATTACAGAATGGGTCACCAGCCAGTATGTGTACGGACACAGAGGGATATTAAGTGCGTGGAGGGTGTGTGAACAGATGATACGAGGGTCCTGATTTGGGAGAAAATTCTGTTTGAGCAAAAGTAAAATAGTTACATAAATGAAGTGAGGAGATCGGACAATCTAAAGAACTGCACTTTTAGGCCAAGCCTAAAACTGTGGGTATTGGGAATTTATTTAATTATCCTGGGTAGCACATTCCAGAGAAATGGCGCAGACGTGAGAAGTCCTGGAGATGGGCGTGTGCGGTTCGGATTATTGAAGATGTTAATCTTAGGTATTATCTAATCTGTTATATGCCTGAACCATATGCAATGACACAAATACATAACATAGTATATATCTATATGACATGTTGTTTGACCCCTTGCATTCTATGTTGTAAATATTCTTTTATGTATATTGCATGCACGCCCCTACATTGTTGTACATTTTTGTTACTTCCCTGATTTGTTTGATTAACATATTTTGTAGCAATAGTTTAGATTCTGGACTTTTTGGTTTGTTTCCTCTCTTTTTTTTTCCATATATACCATAAAGGGTAGTGGGAAATTGGGGTTCACTGCTGTCAATGTTTCTTTTTTTTTTTTGTGGGGGTGAGAGGGGTACTTCTGATATACGGTATATTTTCTTCATATCCTGTACGGAAGCTTTTTCATGGGACATTCCTGCTCTTTGCCGGTGGTATGCCGGCTCTGTTTTGCTTTGCTTTTAAGTCGGCTTTGCAGAGTCTATAGGAAAACAATGATAGTCTTCTCTATAAATCAATAGTAAAACACTCAGTTTTGTCTTGTATTTGTTGATAAGAAAGCTGAAGGTAGATTCTGGTTACTGCAATAAAAAATAACTGAAATGTGATAGTGGAACTGGCAGTGTGATGTGTCCTCAGTCCTACATGACCATCATCAGAGGTTGCAATGAAGACGAGGGATATGGAGCAGGCACCACTCACCTATCTATGCATGTGTGCGGTCGTAGATGAGTCACATTGTGAGCTCAGGACATTTTTGTATTGAATTTGTGGCAAAATCGTAACATGTCTGAGACCCCTGAGGGTTCATGCAGAGCAAGCAAAATTGAGTAATTATCATTCTGTCCCAAAGAGTTAGGGTACCGTCACACTATAACATTTCGATCGCTACGACGGTACGATTCGTGACGTTCCAGCGATATCGTTACGATATCGCTGTGTCTGACACGCAGCAGCGATCAGGGATCCTGCTGAGAATCATACGTCGTAGCAGATCGTTTAGAACTTTCTTTCATCGCTGGATCTCCCGCTGTCATCGCTAGATCGGTGTGTGTGACACCGATCTAGCGATCTAGCGATGCGATCCAGCGATGCTTTCGCTTGTAACCAGGGTAAACATCGGGTAACTAAGCGCAGGACCGCGCTTAGTTACCCGATGTTTACCCTGGTTACAAGCGTTAAACTAAAAAAAAAAAAACAGCACATACTTACATTCTGGTGTCCGTCAGGTCCCTTGCCGTCTGCTTCCCGCACTGTGACTGCCGGCCGTAAAGTGAAAGCAGAGCACAGTGGCTGTGCTTTCACTTTCACTTTACGGCCGGCAGTCACTGAGTGCGGGAAGCAGACTGCAAGGGACCTGACGGACACCAGAATGTAAGTATGTGCTGTTTGTTTTTTTTTAGTTTAACGTTTGTAACCAGGGTAAACATCGGGTAACTAAGCGCGGTCCTGCGCTTAGTTACCCGATGTTTACCCTGGTTACCCAGGGACCTCGGCATCATTGGTCGCTGGAGAGCTGTCTGTGTGACAGCTCTTCAGCGACCACACTACGATTTACCTACGATCACGGCCAGGTCATATCGCTGGTCGTGATCGTAGGTAAATCGTATAGTGTGACGGTACCCTTAGAGTTCCATTTGTATCTGGGAATCACCTACTCTTGATCTGCCACATACAATCTGCCAACACATACATTTATGTATTGCTTTTTTTGTAGAAAACCCATTTTAATATATACATTTTAAAAATTCTGACTTAATAGCCAAAGGTCTCTTACTCAGGTCCTCATACGTTGGCCAGAGTGTAGAGCGTTACAAAGATGATCTGCAATTTGTTTTTTCAGAGAGGAAGAGGACTAGAACTCTAGCGTCACCTACAGGAAGCAGCAATCCTAAACGTCAATATCACCTCTCCAACGAGCCTTGTCACATGACTTAGATTATGTCTCACTTTGGATGACCTTCAGATGTTCCATAGCCTTGAACAGGTCACATACAACCTGTGAAGGTGCAGGAAGTGCATGACAAGAGTGAGGGGTATGGGGAGACATCAAACCTGCACATGGCCTCTGATAAGCCTTGGTGGCCATACATTAGCCACAAGACACAAGCCACGCCCGGTGATCTCTGACATAGCATCCCAAAAGGTAGGTGGAGAACTCAGGAGCAGCATCAGTGCTGAGGTGACAGTGAGAAATCGCAAAATCACATAGGAGAACAGGCAGAGGGATATGAGCCTTTGTAGTTTCATACACAATCTAGTTTGAGATGCATCTTTATTTTCCTTTAAATCAATAGATGTTACAGATATATTGCACGAATCGAAGTTGTCCCTTCATTATAGTAACTCCATTCTCTCACACTCAAAATATCGGACGCACATAATTTGCCATGACTTTCGAAAGTCTGAAACACATGAGCATGACACGACCATCGCTGAGTAACAAGTGTCCTCGATAGAGATTCTCTTCTTCAGCTGCTTCTTGTTTGTTGGTCTTTTACATCTTCAGCTTTGATTTGTGTAACATTCGGATTCAACATCAGACCCTTCATGCCCTTACCTTGTCATGAAATAGTGGGGTAACAGGCCACTCCAGACCGTGAGACCACCAACCAGTCAATTGGCCAATTACCTTTGAACCAGTGAAAATGGAAAACTACTGTATGTAAACATGTCTGTATATCTGTAATTCCTACACAATAAATGGAATATTTTTTAGTGAATAAAAACTAAAGTCTGCTCTTCAGTCACAATTAATGATTTATTTTCTGATCCATAGTACAGCTGTGTAGAGACTAAATTCTGATCCTTCTGCCTCTGCCCAAATACTTCTGGATGCAGCTGTCTGCGGCCAAAATCATCACTTCCCAAATAATAATAAGTAACTGTGGCGTTTCTTAACGTTCAGATTTTCCCAAGTGATGCACTTGATCATGTATTACAGTAGTTTGTGCTCTGGAGCTGTGTCTGTGGACTGAAAGGGCCAACTATAGTCAGTCAGTGGGAGCTATGGAGATTGCCACGGTGGCCTAAGTGGAAGCCAACTGCAGCTTATAGACCTCATTCACCCTGCAATTAGTTGCCCCATAGGTATCTAGGATTCAGCACTAAAGAAATTCATTAATCTTCTGTGAATCTATCTGAGTATTATGTAGAGAAAGAGACTCTGAATCCAGTAATGTCTCTTACCGGGCTGCTTGCTGTAGTTTTGATACAATCACTGTATATCAACAGGAGATAATCGCTAGAGGACTATCTGGTTTGTGTCATGTAGCTTTTCATAGTCATGAGCTCTAGATAACCCTGTCCCCTCCATTCAATGTCAGGTTTCTGCCTATGCACAGTGTAAACAGTAAGCTGCCAGTGAAGAGGTGTGGGCGGGGTTATACAGAGCTCAGCATTCAGAGAACTGCAGAGAAAACTGTTATTTTATCAAAACCACAGCAAGCAGCCCAATAAGTGATACATCCCTGGAATCGGTGTTTCTGCCCCTACACCATGCTGCTGTCAGATAGAGTAACTAAAATCTGGTGACCGATTCTCTTTAAAGCAATAAACAGTTGCTGCTCAAAAAAGTCAATGGAGAGGGAAGGAGGAGGAAGGCGCTAGCTAAAGACAGATAGAAACATTCAGCTGCAAGTGCACCTGAAGAGACAGGTAGACTTTATTGGCCTCATTATACGACTCAGTACCCGTTTTACAGCCAGAACCACACACTATTATATCCTAAAACACCAATGTCGTTGGGAACTGTTGGAGAAAAATGAGTCAGTCAATCCCAGCAAAGCCTCAGCCTTTGGATTGCCCTGAGGTTATAGGTGGGGTTGGTCTTGCCGATGGTAGGGGCATACACCTGTAGGCGTGGCACACAATTCCACACCTCCATCACAGTCAGCTAGCCACTTTTGATGCTTATAAAAGGCAATAGATATTTTAGCGCTCATTTTGTCATTGATTTTGGATAGTGTGAAGCCGTTGAAAGGATGGATTCGCTCAACAAGTACAGAACATGTGTTTTCCTGATCACCTTCTTCCCGACTTTCTGTGACGCGTCGCCTTTCATTTAAGCCTAGTTCTAGCTTTGAAGACTGCAGTGTTTACCGTGGAGATGTAACATAGTCTTGTGGATTACAGGACCACCCTGGAGGTGAGAGCGCCTCCTGGCATACCCATATTTCCAGAGTAGAAATATTTTAGTAATCCTTATAATGTACCTACGACAGCCACGGTGGGTGTCAGCGACTGGCACAGAGCTGCTCTCAGCATACACAGCAGATAAAGTGGAAAATTATCCTTCCTTCTTTTTCGTAATTTGTTTGCGGTATTGCTGGATTTACTGACTCATTTTTCTCTAACAATTCCCAACTATATTGGTGTTTTAGGATATAACAGCGCATGGTTCCGGATGGAAAAACCTGTACTGATTTGTATAATGAGGCAAGTAAATAAGGTGTACCTGTCGTTTCAGGGGAACTTGCAGCTGAATGTCTGTCTGTGTCAGTCTTTAGCTCCTCCCCTCTCCATTGACTTTTACGAGCAGCAACTGTCATCTCATTCCTCTGTGAGATAAAACCTGTCTTTAGTAAAAACATGGGTTAATCAGAGAAATGAGACTGAATAATAAGTACAGGAGGAGAAAAAAGCTTATTTCTGATAAAAATATATTACAAAGCTGTTGGTTTATGGAAAAAAGTGATGTTATATATAAACTATATGAAGGGTTTTTTTAAAACAAATTTTAGATCAAAACCAAATTAGAATTAATTTAGGGGATAAGCCCTAGTTGGGGAGGAGTGACAGTGTTGTGTGCCCCCTCTATCAGGCTCTGTACATAGATGACAACTCAGGAAGCCGCATACAACTGGCAACAGGAGGCTGGTATGTAGTGTATTACCAGCATGGCAGTGGTTTATCAGAGACTAGCACAATAGAAATAGACCTAGCTGAGGTAGTTGAGGCTATGCTAAAGTCTTCCTGTAACTACTAGAACAAGTTTTGGAATGGGAAAGGGCTTCCTGCTGTGACTGTCCGCTAAGGGGGTCTCTGTTTTATCATATGTACACTTCAACTGTGAGAGACGAATCTTTACAAAAAAAATCCAGAAAATCACATTGTATGATTTTTACATAATTAACCCCTTCATGACCCAGGCTATTTTGACCTTAAAGACCTTGCCGTTTTTTGCAATTCTGACCAGTGTCCCTTTATGAGGTAATAACTCAGGAACGCTTCAACGGATCCTAGCGGTTCTGAGATTGTTTTTTCGTGACATATTGGGCTTCATGTTAGTGGTAAATTTAGGTCAATAAATTCTGCGTTTATTTGTGATAAAAACGGAAATTTGGTGAAAATTTTGAAAATTTCGCAATTTTCACATTTTGAATTTTTATTCTGTTAAACCAGAGAGTTATGTGACACAAAATAGTTAATAAATAACATTTCCCACATGTATACTTTACATCAGCACAATTTTGGAAACAAAATTTTTTTTTTGCTAGGAAGTTATAAGGGTTAAAATTTGACCAGCAATTTCTCATTTTTACAACGAAATTTACAAAACCATTTTTTTTAGGGACCACCTCACATTTGAAGTCAGTTTGAGGGGTCTATATGGCTGAAAATACCCAAAAGTGACACCATTCTAAAAACTGCACCCCTCAAGGTGCACAAAACCACATTCAAGAAGTTTATTAACCCTTCAGGTGCTTCACAGCAGCAGAAGCAACATGGAAGGAAAAAATGAACATTTAACTTTTTAGTCACAAAAATTATCTTTTAGCAACAATTTTTTTATTTTCCCAATGGTAAAAGGAGAAACTGAACCACGAAAGTTGTTGTCCAATTTGCCCTGAGTACGCTGATACCTCATATGTGGGGGTAAACCACTGTTTGGGCGCACGGCAGGGCTTGGAAGGGAAGGAGCGCCATTTGACTTTTTAAATGAAAAATTATCTCCATCGTTAGCGGACACCATGTCGCGTTTGGAGAGACCCTGTGTGCCTAAACATTGGAGCTCCCCCACAAGTGACCCATTTTGGAAACTAGACCCCCCAAGGATCTTATCTAGATGCCTAGTGAGCACTTTAAACCCTCAGGTGCTTCACAAATTGATCTGTAAAAATGAAAAAGTACTTTTTTTTCACAAAAAAATTCTTTTCGCCTCAATTTTTTCATTTTCACATGGGCATTAGGATAAAATGGATCATAAAATTTGTTGGGCAATTTCTATCGAGTACGACGATACCTCATATGTGGGGGTAAACCACTGTTTGGGCACTCGGCAGGGCTCGGAAGGGAAGGCGCGCCATTTGACTTTTTGAATGGAAAATTAGCTCCAATTGTTAGCGGACACCATGTCGCGTTTGGAGAGCCCCTGTGTGCCTAAACATTGGAGCTTCCCCACAAGTGACCCCATTTTGGAAACTAGACCCCCCAAGGAACTTATCTAGATGCATATTGAGCACTTTAAACCCCCAGGTGCTTCACAGAAGTTTATAACGCAGAGCCATGAAAATAAAAAATAATTTTTCTTTCCTCAAAAATGATTTTTAGCCTGGAATTTCCTATTTTGCCAAGGGTAATAGGAGAAATTGGACCCCAAATGTTGTTGTCCAGTTTGTCCTGAGTACGCTGATACCCCATATGTGGGGGTAAACCACTGTTTGGGCGCACGGCAGGGCTCGGAAGGGAAGGCACGCCATTTGGCTTTTTAAATGGAAAATTAGCTTCAATCATTAGTGGACACCATGTTACGTTTGGAGAGCCCCTGTGTGCCTAAACATTGGAGATCCCCCAGAAATGACCCCATTTTGGAAACGAGACCCCCAAAGGAACTAATCTAGATGTGTGGTGAGGACTTTGAACCCCCAAGTGCTTCACAGAAGTTTATAACGCAGAGCCATGAAAATAAAAAAAATATATATATTTTCTCAAAAATGATCTTTTAGCCTGCAATTTTTTATTTTCCCAAGGGTAACAGGAGAAACTTGACCCCAAAAGTTGTTGTCCAGTTTCTCCTGAGTACGCTGA